>NW_010291843.1:45102-48672 GCF_000700745.2 Antrostomus carolinensis | reverse complement strand
GAACCCTCGGTGAGGTCTGAGCCCATGAGTCCTACAGTCCCACTCTTAGAAGGCGAGCAACTACATGGGAATTGCAGGCTGAGGGTGTTACTTCCATATACACCATGTTTTCTGTTTGTCTATATTTTGGCTGTGTAACTACTGCCCAAGCATATAGTCAAATTACAAAACCACTTGAAACTTCTACAAAATTGACTTGAACTTGGTGAGGGAAACAGGAAGATCATTTAAGTGACTTACGTTCTCAGTGGGTTAAACTCATATCTGGCAAAAATGATTAAGCAGGCAGGGATAAATACATACAGACTCCATATGCTTAAAGCAAAAAATAAGCATAAATATTTTTATCTAATGCAGCTGCTTTGAAACTAAGGTGTCTGAAAAAGTTTCAGAAAGGTGAGAAACAACATTGTATTGTGTTTGTAAAGGCTGATATGTTGGGGTGGGCTGGAGACGGGGCGTTCCCTGAAGATGTGGGGTCACTGGATCCACCCTCAGCTTTGCTCATCTGCATCAGCTGGAGGGGGAATGCAAATGCAGATGTCTGCAGGCAGTGCCCATCAAGAAAATGTGTTATCTTTTTCCCTGTTTCTGCAAAAAAAAAAATCACTCAAACACAACTTAAAGATACCTCCTGTTCCGCAGCATGGTTCAGAGTCCATTTGGCTGTTAGCTGCTCTTGTGGGGAAGTACAGTTCAGTCAGCAAACTCTTCCTTAATCTGTGTAAGGACTTATGGACCTAGTGTCAGAATGCAATACATCTGGGCTAGGAGGTCTTACAAGAAATGTTTTGTTGTGGTATAAATAGAAATTCAGTTTCAGCTCAGTAATAATAATGCTAATCATAGTGCCAGAAATTAGCTCTTAGATAGCATTTGAGCTTTAAAAAGGAAAGTAGTAGCAGCACTTCTATTTCAACAGATAGATATAAAAACTGAGGCACAGAAGGGCAGCATCCAGCAACAGAGATTGCACTAGTATTGTAGTATTCTGAATCACAGTCCTGTGCAGTACTCACCAGACTATTAATAGCAGTTAAGATGACAGTAAAGAGGTCTTTCTTTGACCCAAGGAAACTGTGGCACTGGCTGGAACAGGAAAGCCACCGTCCTCCAGCTGCAGCCAGACATGAACCTCATTCCACAAACCCTGACATCAGTAGTTAAAATTCTTAGCTACTGATGACTTGGTGCTATGGCTATTGCAATGGAGAAGGTTTGGGTGATATTTTCATCTTTAAATATTATATTGATTGACTTGGGTAACAGCAAAACCATTTATTTTCAGAAGGCAAAAAAGTTTGCCTTGTTGTTAATGTGGTGCTAGCTTACACTCCAGCTTACAAATCTGTTTTTAGTTGGGGAATGCTGGGTTGCAGTAAAAACCTAGAACTTTGCATGAGCTCTTAATAAAGGGTTGTAGGTGACTGAACTATCTGCTTTGTTTGGCAATCTTTAGACACTGCAGAATGTCACAATTCCACCTTCAGAAAACTGCACATCTTCTGACCTTTGCTGGACCGAAGGAAACATGACATGGACCATCAAGAATATATCTGAAACAGAATATATCAGTAAATGTAAGTAGTAGAAGTATTTCTCCTTTGGTAAGATCTTTACAACTGTATGTGACTTTCCCTCCTGGTTTGGGCTGGGATAGAGATAATTTTCTTATTAGTAGCTAGAATAGCGCTTCATTTTGGATTCAGTATGAGATTTGGTATGAGAAGAATGTTGATAGTATACTGATATTTTTAGATGTTGCTAAGAAATCAAGGACTTTCTGGCTTCCCATGTTTTGTTAGTCTACAAGTGCAGAAGAAGCTGGGGGGAGTATAGCCAGAGCAACGCATCCAAATTGGCATTTGGATATGCCAATGGGATATTCCATATCAGATAATGTTGTGTTCAGTATATGAGTTTTGGCCAGAAAGTTGTCTCTCTCTTTTCTGGAATTGCAGTTTCAGGATTTTCTCTCCTCTGGGATCACTAGCCAGGAACGGGCTGGGCATTGGTGGGTGATGAGCAACTGCACTGTGCATCACTCATTTCTGTATTTCATTATTACTATTATTATAATTATTAATTTAATTTTATTTCACTTATTAAATTGTTCTTATCTCAACCTACAAGCCTCCTTACTTTTACCCCTCCAATTCTCTCCCATTCCCTGGGGTGGGGAAGAGTGAGCGAGCTGCTGTGGGTGTTTGGCTGCCAGCCGAATTAGACCCATGGCACTTTCTAATGGTGTTAACAGATCACTTCAGAGGTATATCAAGAGCCACTTGCCTGTATATGGTCACAAGGTACCACTGCAGGTGCAGTCAGAGCAGCCCGTGCTCTGTTATAGCTACACAGCTGGAGTTACCAGCATCATCATGATATCTGACTGCAGATGGATCTCTTTCCATGCTCCTTGATATCAGTAATTGAGGTCTTCAGTATCATGTCACCCTTGCTGTTCAGGTGACTTGGAGCTACAGTTACTTTGCTATAATGGTTGCTTGGCTATCTCCATCCCTATGCATTCCCTTCAGGACTTTCAATGGCCCTTCTCAGGCAGGCAGCCACCTCTGGGAAGAGCTGGCCCACCATCTGGCTGAGAGCTCACCAAAATTTCCTCACACCATTGTATTCCTCTCCCTTGCACATGGTCACCCAGCTCCTGCCTGCCCTGCAGCGGTGCCCATTGTGTATTTTATAAGCGTGTCCATACAAAAGCCCCTCTTGCCCCCCTCAGACACAGCTTTTGTGGATCAAGGGAGGTGGCCTTTTCACTCTTTGCATCACCCCCTCAAGCTGTATGTGTTTTGGTCCCATTTTTTTAGGGGAATATATGAAAACCAGAGCTGGGCTTGGGATCAGAGCAAAAAAGTGTCTAGGCTGATTAATTTTCCTTTTCTTTTTCAGGCCGGCATCTTTTTGCAGAAGCAGACCTGCCTGATCTTGCCATCGGTCTCATCCTCCTGGCTTTGTCCCTGCTTGTTCTGTGCTCCTGTTTAGTGATGATCGTTAAGCTGTTAAACTCTGTGCTTAAAGGACAAGTGGCAAGTGTTATCAAGAAGACAATCAACACTGGTAATTATCTGTTTTTCTTGAAGACTGTTTTCAGGAATGACAAGGACACTGAGCACATCTATTGATATCTCCTATTCTGGTTAATAGTATAGAATAGTTTAAAGAAAACATTATTAAACCAAAATCCGACCCCCACCCTCCATTATTTTTTCTCCTCAGCATGTTATTTTCTTTCTTTTAAAAATCTATTAGTGAACAGCTTGCTTATGACCTGCTGCAGATTAACAGCAACAGAGACCAAAGTCCAGCCTCTGTTTCTTGATGTATAATCATTAGCTGTTAGAAATGTAATGTTCCCATCCTCAAAAGATAGTGCTGAAGTGCTGAGATCATGATTGCCTGCTCTGATACAGAGCCTGCATGTTTCTTCTAAAGTAAGTTGAAAGAAGTTTGTTGTGATTAACGATCTAATTCCCTTTGCTTGCCCTGTTTCACTCCTTAACCCTCTCTTCAGTAGGATAAGGCAGCCCTGAATAGTGGTACTTTCTCTTT
>NW_010291843.1:36011-45077 GCF_000700745.2 Antrostomus carolinensis | reverse complement strand
TCCAGGTGTTTTTTCAGCCTGGATCTGTTGAGTGCACATGTTTTTATTTTTCACTTGGCTACTTTTTCTTTATCCTCCTTCAAATGGAGAGGTTAGAACCTGTAGCAGAGAAAAGCACTCCTGGTATGTCTCTTGTTGTGGTTGAAGAGGGGGTTCACAGAACTGGGGAAGGCAACAAAGTGGTACCCATACTGTCTTCTCTTCTCCTGGGCAAAGAACACTGCCTGAATCAAAAAGGAGGGGTAGAAAGTAATCACCTGCTGTTTACTGTTCATTTGTGATCTACTCTGTGCTACTCTGTGTCTTCCCAGCTGATTAAGTCCTCACTTTTTGGCTCACTGATGAATCTGGAGATTATGGGAGACTGTTGTGCCTCGTTTCTCTAATCAGTGTGATTAGCTTTTCTTTGCAAGATTTAACAAGCTAATTTTTAGGAGGTAATCTGCTTGAAAATAGTTAGAACAAACAAGGTGATTTTCTCAGGATGGTAGTCAGAGCTTTCTGAAGATCCAATCCAGACAGTGGGTATGGTGCCTGGCTGACAAAACCAAGGCACTCAAGTCACCTAGAAGGTGTTGCGTTGACCTCTGTGGAAACATTTCTGGTACCTAATTGTATTAAAACATAAATGCTACCCTCGGTCAGGGCAAATGTCTGCCTAGTCTAGTATCCATCTGAAAGTGTATCCAGTGGTGGAAGGCTGGAAAGGGAGTACAGCGAACAGGGTAAATTAGAGTAGTAGAACTGACTCTGACCCAAAATCGTCATGTAAGAGAGAATATGCAAACAATATATCTACATTTGAAATGCTTAATAATCTTTTCACTGCTGTGTTACTGCTACACAGAGCATTCTGTTATCCTAAAGAAAATGTTCTCCTATTTTTTAGATTTCCCATTTCCTTTTACTTGGCTAGCTGGATACCTGGCTATGCTCGCAGGGGCTGGTATGACCTTTGTTGTCCAAAGTAGTTCGGTTTTCACATCTGCTATTACACCCCTTGTAGGTAAGTTGTCAATACTCTATTATTTATCCCCATGTTTTATTCTTCTCCATAATTCTGAAACCACTCAAACCTGTTTCTTTTCTTCTAGGCATTGGCGTTATAAGCATCGAGCGTTCTTATCCCCTTACCTTAGGAGCTAACATTGGCACAACCACAACAGCTATACTTGCAGCTTTAGCAAGTCCAGGGAGTACATTAAAATATTCATTACAGGTCAGTATAAAGCAAGGCTTCCTTGACTTAATTTAGAAGCTACAAATTTTCTGAAGAAAAACCTGAAAAACTTGTCTCTGATGCAAATGCTCCATGGATGTCATGCCTGATTTTGTGTGCGCTATTAATGACAGCTCATTCATTTCAACTACTAGAGCAAAAAGCTTGTATTAAACATTCCCAGAATGTCAATATATAGTAAGATCTTGCTTTTGTAAATTAGGCTTGATCTGATTGAATTAATTCAGAACTGAGACAGGGTTGGCCACTTGATCCCTAAGCATTTTGGTCTCTGCAGCTTGGAATTCAGTGCCCACATCTCTGCCAGCACTCTTAGGCAGTCACCTGTGAGGGCTACTGATTTCTGTAAGTTCCCTCCTCAGGACTCTAACTCTGTTTATGCAGTGTGTAGGGACTCCTGTAACCTAAGTAAAGGCTGCACAATCCTTAAGATGGCAAGCTGTCTACCTACCTGAGGTAGCAGTGAGCATCATGGCATCTATTTTCTCATTGTGAATCTAATCTGAGTGGGTTTTATTGAATTCCTTGTTGCCTTAAACTATTTGAAAAATAGGCAGCCTGGCTTTGGGCTCCCATTTACCACCCAGTGAAGAACATTCCAGGCAGAAGATAACATTTGAATGAACCCTTTACATCAAAGAGTGAAAGATAATGAAGTTTCCTTTGTGAATAGGATTAATGTTTTTTACTAACCACAATAAATTAAGAAAATTACAGAAGTCATTTTA
The DNA here is from genome assembly GCF_000700745.2 of Antrostomus carolinensis. Classification (NCBI taxonomy): domain Eukaryota; kingdom Metazoa; phylum Chordata; class Aves; order Caprimulgiformes; family Caprimulgidae; genus Antrostomus; species Antrostomus carolinensis. The sequence goes on along the minus strand of NW_010291843.1, from coordinate 43,109 downwards.
TTGTCCTCAGGCATGATAGAACAGATGTAATCATGAGAAGATACTATCTTGACCAAGCTCAGATTTCAAGATAACTTGCTGTTTTTATAACATGCTTTAAAAATAAACCCCTGTACTTTCATGTTTACTTTAGTCTGATAACAGTTATAGAATGAGAATAAGATAAGGTGAGCAGGGAGTGTACTGTTCTGTTCAGTATATGCTTATTCTGTCTAAGCGACTTCTGAAAGCTTTACCAAGTAGGTGTCTTTTTATGCTTATTTTTTAAAAATAATTTTGAACAATATTAATCAAATTGTTCCAGAAAACCCAGACAAAGTCACATTCCAGGAATCACCTCAGTGCCCTATAAACTTTTAGCTAATTTTTGGAAAATCCAGGTATTTACCATTGGCAATTTCTCAATAACCTGTATGCAATATTTAATTTACACTTCACATCTTTTAATTGAAAACTTACGGATGCAGAACCCAATAATGAATAGTTCTTGTGTAGTTCTCATGCCTTACTAACGACAGGATTGTTTCCTGATAGCTGTTTGGTTTCCCAGCTTTATTTCTTATGGACTCCATTTCTTGCAGTTGAAAGCTGCATTTTAAGACTTCTCCATCTGCAGGGACCTGTCATCCCCTCCAGGCTTGCCTTGTGTCCAGATGCTGTCCCCTGTTTGTAGGCAGTGATCTTCACAATGTGTGAGCTGTTACCGAGTCCTTACTTCGTGCTGGGAAAGGCCTTGCAGTGAAAGAGCACGAAAGACAAGAAAGAAGTGGGAAGCAAGAGAAGGGGAACTGTGTGCCATGGTGCCACTGGAATTTATCATCATGTGAGCAGGAGCATTTAAAGGCATTGTAGCTAACCAACTTCTCAAATGTTTTTGCTTTCAGATTGCCTTGTGCCACTTTTTCTTCAATATCTCTGGGATTATTCTGTTTTACCCGCTGCCTTTTACCCGGCTGCCAATCCGCATGTGCAAGACCTTGGGAAACATCACAGCCAAGTACAGATGGTTTGCTATATTTTATCTTCTCGTCTGCTTCTTTCTTTTGCCTTTGTTTGTATTTGGTCTGTCACTGGCAGGCTGGCCAGTCCTTTTGGGTGTTTGCCTTCCCCTGTTTGCTCTTTTTATTGCTGTGATTGTAATTAATATTATGCAGTCAAGGCGACCACATTCACTGCCTGAGAAGCTCCAAAACTGGGATTTCCTACCCATCTGGATGCACTCCCTAGAGCCCTGGGACAATGTAATTATGTCTTCGCTCTCCTTTTGTGGGAAACACTGCTGTGGCTTCTGCAAGTGCTGCAAAGTCAATGCAGAACAGGAGGGTGCCAAAGACAAGCAGCTAAAAACTATGGAGGTCTATGAAAACACCATTGCGATGACTGATGAAGAACGAGGTGGAAGAAGGGCACCAGCTTCATCTTGTGTTGAAAAAACAGGGACAAACAACACAGCCTTATAGTAGCGGATCAACCCATATTAGCAGAGATACAGCATAGGACAGTCAGGCTCTTGAAAACCACCTTGGACAATGCACTGAGGACAGAGTGAACACTTTGTTAGGTTCCTGCAGCCAGTGATATAACACTCATCAAGGAATGGAGTTAAACAAGCTTGACAGTGTCCCTAGAAAATCTATGATCAGTTGAAAATCTAATGACAGATTTGCTTACAGAGGATCTACTATGCGGTACCTTCATCCAATGCTATCAGTAGCAGACAAAAGAAATCCCGATGTGATTTCTTCTCATCCATGAAGAGAGGAATGAAAGGAGTGATGACCAATTCAAACTTAATTAAAAAACAAACAAACAATGTACTTGTACAACAACCTTTCTGACCTACTGGCTTATTCAGCAGAAGTTACTTTATAATACCTAAAAAGCTCTGGAAATGAAAAAAAAAAAAAAAAGAAAAAAGAAAAGAGAATCCTTATGTTTTCATTGGCCTTTTTGCAGTGGTCAAAACATAAAAGGGTAGTTTTCCCAGTACGAACAAAATCTACTATATGTGTGTGAAGGAAAACAAAATGCTGGGCCATCCTTCAGAAGCTCTGGGAGTCCTGCTCTGGCATAAGGGTATGCATGAGCCTCTTTTGAGCCCTCTGTGTCTCCTTTAACACCAGGGACAGGAGTCATAATCTTTTATTATCTCAAGCTAAAGTAATTGCCCATGAAAGTAATTGCGGATCCCTCTGCTTGCTGAAGGTTAAGCACTGGGTTTGGAGACACTGGGTGGCCACCAAAGGGCTTGATGGACCCAGGATGTGGTTGTGTGGCTGTTCCTCTCTCTAGATGGTCTTCCCAGACCTGTTCATCATGTAATCCCACAGTCAAAGGAACGGTGCAGGAGGGAGGACAAGTGGCCAGCGTAGGGGAGGAGACAGCCACCCAAGCCTGGGCTGATGCCAGGAGATCTGTGTGCAACTGTGGCTCCATTTGGCTGAGCCACAAAATGCCCTTTCAGGGTAGTGGTGAAGACCGGCTTTAGAGCTACAAAAGAGGGAACCTGGAGAGCAGTTTATGCCTATTGCAGGACATATGGTAACGTTCACTGGAGAGAAAGGAGTGTTCACTCTGCACCATCACTTTGTGCTCTGAACCAACCTCCTTGGAAATACTGTGAATTTTACTGGCAATTGTATGTAGCAATCCAAATCCCAAATAAATTCCATAGGTAGAGCAGTCACTGCCATGTGTAGTCAATCCATAGGTAGCATAGCACTTGGTGGGAAGCTGCTTGTGCTCAAATATTACCGTTACTGATGTTTTAGTAAATGCTTGTGAGGCTGCTCCGAATCATGGGCTGACTGACAAAAGGCGTAATTTCCATGTCGGAAAAAGAGCATTTTGAAGATGCACTGAGCACTTCTGCTGGCCTTCAACAGCTTAGATATCAGTGAGTATGGGGTAATATCTGAAGTACAACCACTAACGTTAAAAAAACCCCAGGTGGCTGTGTGTAGGCCAAGTGTCATTTAAAGCCAGTTTACATGACTGAGTCGTAGATTAAATTTGTAATTGAAGTGCTGAGAAGACCCTTAGTTTAACATAGCCACTCAGTGCTGCTACAACACATTTACTTCTGAACAGTTGTTTGTTTTCTGCAGAGCTCTGGAATTCAGTAGGTTGAATTCGGCTATCAGGTAAAAATGTACATTAGAGAAGAGAAAATTGGATTCATTTACTTTTTTTAAACTGACATTAAAACTGGCAAACTATGTTGTTGAAAATATGTTTGCAAATTGCATTCATACTGAGATTCCAGCTGCTTCTGCAATTGTGAGCCAGTGACAAAATGCTTAGAATCAGAGTGAATTTCCAAAAGCATCTAGTTTTGGTATAGTTCTTCTCTTTTGGGGCTTAGTAGCAGAGAGCAGAGTTATACCAAACTATTATTTTAAAAATTATTTTCCTTGTTGTTCATATAGTTGAAACAGAATTTTGTCAGCATCTCATTTTTAAAGTGGAAATTTGATATCTTCAATAATTCTTTTAAATTTTATTCTCACAATTCTGGATGCTTTCAGGATCTGTTTCTTTAAATCCCAGTGTGCATTTCCCGTGCTCTGTGTCTTTGGGAAAAATATGAAGAAAATAACTAGAATTCTTTCCAAGTTGTCTCAAGTTTCCATTGAACACCCATTGAAGCAGGAAACATTTTAATCTACTTTTACTCATTTCTTAAACAACATGCACCTTATTTTGCATCTTGAAGTAAAACCGTCAAGCGCAGTGATAACTGTGGGAAAGCGGTTCTTACAACAGAATCAGGGTAATAATTAATAATCAGACATATCAGTACTTTATGGTTTCTCATTGTAACATTTCCCCTACAATATATTCAGTTCGTACTCTCCTCTTTCCTTGCTCCAGGCCATATTGTGCCATTGTTTTAGACAGATTCCAGCAAAGAGTTCTGTTTAACACTTGACAGCACAACATGTCCTGGCATATTTTCCAACCCTATTCTTATCAAAAGATATTTACACTTTATTTATAATTATTTGAGTGTACAGAATTTTTCGTAAGTTATACAGAAAAAGGCTCGTGATTGTGTTATATATTACATATTTGAAAACTATGCAATGTTTATCTATAAAAATGTAAAAAGGAACTACTGTATATTTTGTAATATAACTTTTCAAATTGTTTGTAACTGTGTATACTGCGTATTATGGAGGCTGTTGGCTCCTTCAATAGGTTACATAAAGATTGTTAGCAATGCAGGGACAGATTTCTTCAAATAAAAATGAAAAACACCTACATACTTTCACAATATGGCTTAATGCACAAGGATATCAAACTCTACTTTTCTAAAAGATCTGAATTTTCTGTAATGAGGAATTTTGGAAAGAGAAGGTTTCTAAAATACTTTTTTAAACTCTTAAACACTATATCTTTTAACTGTTTTGAGGACAGTATCTGGCTTTATACTTTGTCATGAATATTCATCTTATCTGTCCTCATGCATTGAATGTAAAAATAAAGAGAAGTTTTAAAAAAATAAGATCTTTTCATAGTATCTCTTTATATACATATCATGGGAGCTTGCAGAAAAATAAGTATGCAGACAAGTTCTAGTCTGAGCTGATGCAATGTACACTGCTGTAACAGCAGGAGGTTATGATGAGTTATAGTAAATTATATTTATCGCTGTGCGAGGCTCAGGTTCTCCCTTCTACATGAAAAATGGCAAACACAGTGTTTTCAAAATGCTTCATCTAAACCATGACCTGAGTGATGTCTGGCTTATAGTTGGGCAAAACCAGCCACCTTGCTCTTTTTTTAATCACCCATGACCTATGGGAGCTTAAAATGAAGCAGACGGAGAGAAATAAAAAGTACTCTTTAGATGCCTTAAAGACTGTTAAAAAAGGTCATCAGACTTCCTAACTGTGAGCTCAATGGTAGCTGAGGAATCAGCCCCAAAAGCAGCTGTCATTTCAACTACACCATATTTTAGTGAAATGAAGATCACAGAAGTATTTCTTAGAACACAAATATTTATGCACTAGAGTGTAAACTGTCTTCTAAAATGTAAGCAGTGAGCACCCTACGCTTGCAATTTAAAACTTCCAGCTGCTTACACCCTTGCAGGTATACTGTAATTCTTGTGTGCCATCACCCTCCGTGACTCAGTGTCCATCAGAAATCAAAGTGCACCCAGGAAACACGCACGGGTTGTGCCATTCATCTCACCATTTCCAAACTCTTTGCAGAGCTACCTAGGGCGAAGTTCAGCAATGCCTATAAGTATCTAACAGCAGGTATGTCAAGAAGTGCTGCACTGAGCAGAAACCTTCAAAACATTCGCAATAATGCTTCAGCTAATTGCTCCTGCGACTGGTCTCAGTCGTCTTCTCTGCTTGCTCCTTAACTATATTGTCCACAGGTCCTTCTGGTGCTCCTGTGCTTTTGTACCCTCTGCTGAAGTTTCACCTTCACTTCCCTTGGTTTCAAATTCATGATAACACTACATTTAATTGCACCAGGCCTACCATTATGAAGGGTTCTCACTACTCAGAAAGGCAGGTTAAATGCTTCATCATCTCTTTCTTCAACTTACCACGTAGTGGTGGGCACCCAGTTGGGTCCCCAAGACAGCTGCTGGCCATGCCGCTGAAAAAGGCTATTCTCTGATTTACAGCTAATAATTTGGGGATGCAGACTGGTGTGGTACCATGGGTGGTAGCTTAACCAACACACAATAGCATAGAATCTGATCCCCTCAGTTAAAAATAAACAGTGAATAGTACTGAGCGAAAATTCACTATTTCAAGAGCTGCATAAGAGAGGATGGAGTTTATACAGATACCAGGGAATGCCAGGCCACACTTCAGCTGCCTAATTTCAATAGGTTGTGCTTCTATGCAAGTGCTTTCTCTGCATTTGGTTGTTCTTTTCTCCAGCTAATGGCCAATCCTGGTGTCGCCATGTGCCAAACACATAACACTGAAAGCGTAAACCCACTCATGATATTTTTACAGTGAATATTCTATAGATCTCGGTCCCTTTATTACAGTTCTACTACAAAGGAAACACATGATTCATATGAGAGAGCTGAGTGTTTACTTTGCATGTTGGATAGCAATTATACTGATTTTCATTGAGCTGTCCCTAAGCAGACTTCCCCTAACCACTGAGATCTGAGTGTTTCAACAGGACTGAGAAACAGAGCGAAGGCTGGCATTAAAATGTGACAACGTTCCATCTTACTCAGCACATGATGAAATTCCCTAATTGCCATTTACACTTTTGGGGTGTATCAATCTTTTTATACTGCTCAATGTCTAAGGACACATTAATGTGGTGTAAACAATCAGGGTAATTACAGAAGAAGGTATTTGGCAACCAACACCACAGTTGATAGATTGAGGTTTTTTTACACAATGCAAAAAGCACAAATTACAGGGCATACAAACAATTTACGGACCAAATGCTGCCCTTGGTTAGGCAACATGCAACCATAATTGACATAAGGAAAATGGGTGCACGTGTGAACTAGGGTAGCATTAGGCCCTGTTTTAACTGACTAAGACAATGGCCTCAGGCACTGAGGATCTCAGCTGGCTGCCAGCAGAAGGTTAGCTCTGGTGTTGCTGTATAATACAAACACATGGTATTGACTCTCGCTTCTTGCTTCCAGCTGTTGTGTTGCCTGGAAAAATATTTTTAAAGGTACCTATCAGTGTAATTTCTCTGCCTTCCTCAAAGATGGAGCTAGAACAGACTCAGGCTCTCCCCAGAAGAGTGGGAAGCATATGGCTACTCCCACCTGCTAGGTGCAGACCATCCTTCCGCCCGTGCTTGAGGGAAGGTGTGACATTTTCTGACGAAAATGGCAGCACAATGGCTTGGGTCACGGGCTTATATGCTGGAAATAGAAAGAAACTTGAGAAATCTAAGTGTGTCCTGGGAAAATCTGCTGAGCCTGGTCACCTCCTTTGGCCAGGCTAGCCATGTCCTTATTGCCCTCAGAGCTGATGGCTCTCTCATGGAAAGTAGAAAGAGGAAAGGAGCAGGAAAAAGCCCAAGCAGCTCATTGTGGCTCAGGTGGGATCCCATCTCTACCTTCAGTCCTGTGTGCCTGGGACAGCT
>NW_010291843.1:20931-35984 GCF_000700745.2 Antrostomus carolinensis | reverse complement strand
AACCAAGGAACCCCCAAGCTGATGTTCACCCAGCTTGGGAAAAACAGGGGCAGGGAATGATATTTTGTTTTGTCCCCTCCCGCCCCCACATTGCAAGAGTGGGATGCTGGGGGCTGAGTAATCACAGATGGAGCAGGAGTGGGCCTGGAGGAACAGAGCTCCAAAGCAGGACAGGACAGGGGTCAGAGGAGGTGAAATTGATACTGAGGATAGGTGACAGGTTGGATCTGGTGGTTAAATGACTGCATGTGCATCACAGCAGGCAGAGATCACTTTGGATTCGTCATCAGCAATTTCAACACTAGCTTGAAATGCAGGGAAAGGAATCTATTATTTCACTTCCTTTGGAGTAAAACACAACGCTTGGTGAGCCCAGTGAGACATCCTAAGCCCAGACTCATGGAAATGGCAGTCCTTCTCTAGATACCTCATGGTCATGGATGTGACACAGCACCTCCTGTCCATACCTCCTAGTCAGGCAGGAGACCACCAGCCATGCATTCACAACCTTCTTCACTGTGAGGGTGGTCAGACACTGGAACAGGTTGCCCAAGGAAGTTGTGGATGCCCCCTCCCTGGAGATGTTTAAGGCCAGGCTGGATGAGGCTTTGAGCAACCTGGTCTAGTGGAAGGTGTCCCTGCTGATGGCAGGGGGGTTGGAACTGGATGATATTTAAGGTCCCTTCCAACCCAAACCATTCTATGATTCTATGATTCTATGAACCTCAACAAAGCCTCCAAAGTGGACTCAAAGCATTTGCAGAGGTTGCTGAGGAGAGAAAGCAATAGGGTTCATAGAATCTATGTGTCTTCTTGGGCACATAATCACACAGAGGGTTGCTGATGTGTTGGGTGCAAGCACTGCATGCTGGTACATTTAGGACATAGATCTGCAGCTAGAAGAATGATCCATGTGAAAAAGTAACCAGGCACTGGTGACTATGAAGCTATATACTATATACTAAGATACATACAACTAGGCAGGAAAACACCACTGTTAAAATCAGTAACTGAAAAAGAGTTGTACAGATTGTGTGGGTCATTAAAGGTCATCATTAGCGCCTCCAGAGAATGAGAGTTCTGGTTCCTGGTGGATTTGAAGACCCTGCTTGTTAAGTGGTCTCCTACCAAGTAGTTGTCCTGTGATGGATATGGATATTACCTGAGAGCAGCACGGACACTCCACCTCTGTTAATAAAACTAACTTGTTCCCAAGCCATATTCAGCTGCCTCTCTTGGATGTGAGTCAGAGAGGTACAAGCTCTGAGAGGCAACTTTTGAAGCTGTTAAGATGTCTCAGCCATGTGTAACAGCTGGCAGGGATGGATTACAGCATACCATACCACAGTTTAGTGTCAGGCTATGGGGCTTTCTCCCGTTGTATCAGCTTGTCACACAGCAGTGCCTGGCAGGGGAAGACCTGTGGCACCATACTGGTGTTTGAAGCTACGTTTACTCAGCCATTGCCACTCTAAATAATCTGTTTCAGGACAGACCACAGGGTAATTTTTGAATAAAACTAATTAATGAGAGGTTCAATCAATGAAAAAATATCTTACTGCAAGGACACTACAGATAATATTGCAGAAGCTGTTCTGGGTCAAAAAGCTGAGCTGGTAAGAGCTGGAGGGATGACTCAGCTGGAGCATCCACAAAAGCAAAACATAACCCCTCTTGTGTGTCAGGGCATTTGTGGGGCAGTGAAGACTCAGGAGATGTGGCAGGACGCAATGGCCTGGTACGTTCTCCTGGGGCTGTCCCCATACTCGGCTCAGCGCATGGTGGAGCTGTCAGGTCCCCAGGACACTCTGTTTCCTGGGGGTTTGGCCACCAAGGCCTTGGGGCTCGGGGCTGGCTCAGGTATGGGGCAGCACGTAGAGGGAGCTCGGGGGGGTCCTCCCTCTTTCACTCAGGAGCAGATTTAAGCCAAAACGTCAGACAGATCAGTTTTGCAAAGTGCCTTGTTCCTCAGTAGGGAGCGAACACTTCGTGCTTTCACATAAAATTCAGCATTTAAAAGGTTTAGCTACCTTTTAAAGGATGATGAGACAGGACAACAGAATTCCTTCAGCATACCTACAGCATCTTCAACAAAGCAGACTGGTTAATGGAGAATACCACAGCGCTGAGAATGAATTTCCCACCCGAGTGGTAGAAAGGGCCATTTCAGCGCCATCTGTTGACACGTCCTGGCAATTCTAGATGCAAATCCCAGAGGAATTTAAAATTCCTTCACCTGGGCCAGGTGCCTCTCTCTCCTCAGGAACAGGCATTGACCTTGGCCTCCATATGGCACAATTTTCAATGTGTGCATATGCCTGAATGTTTATGTTGTACAATAGGTATTTCTTCGTCTTAGCTCTGCACATCACTAGTAGGATAACTGATGCTGTGTAAGATACCACAAGCAGCCATAACTGGGGATTTTTGTTGTTGTTGTTGTTCATTTTTGTTTTTTAAATAACCATATGTATTTCCACACATGCAAACAAGTAAATGAAGTAAAAATTGAAACTCATAAATAAACACTCAAAATGTTACCTAGTATCTGTTGGGTTACAAATGAACACCATTGAGGCTGGGTTGGATAATTATATTTTTACTCCTAAAACCTTCAAGCAGCTTTTCAGCTTAAAAATGGTGAGGAAAAACTGCCCTAGAGAGACAAAGCATCTCAGACAGCTAAATCAGGGCTCCTGGGACACAGCTGGTGATGCTTTAAAGCAAAAAGAAGTGATTGAAAACAGCTGAAAAATGCCTGAAGAAAAAAAAAACCAACCAACAAATAATAAATAAACCTTTTTGTGGGCAGTCAGCTTTTGCTTTAAGGGTATGAGTCAGAAACTGTTATGTATTTAAGTGTCTGAAGATTAGCTCCTGGTAAGAAAGGATGGTCTTAGGGACACATAATCTAAGACTGTGACTGTTTAATGAGGAGGTAAGTGATTAGTTTTTCTATCATTTGGCACCAGTTAGGTGGTCTGAACCATTGTACTACAGCAGAAAGGAATGGGTTTTCTATTCAGAATGGGTATTTTCTTCAAGCAGAGGAGATCTAGGGGAAGGGGAGGGTATTTTTTCTTGGGTACATCAGTGATGTTGAAAGTTGTACTTGTTGAGGATCTTTTTGTTGATTTTTATTGCAAGAGTGTTGTTCTTTTGTCTGTCTTCCCTGGTCATGAGCTAACTTCTGCGAAGGTTTATGTAACACTGAAACTTGCTCTGCTTACCTTAGTTAAGTCTTAACTTAGTTAAGACTTTATCCTGCCTGTAAGAGAGAAAAGAAAAAAAAAAAACAAACAAACCAACAACTAGGGCAATAGATATCTATGTGCACTTATTGCTCATTATTGCTTTAATGCTTTAGGAGGGATGGATCAGGTTTTTGTGCTTTGGGTGCTACTAAATACAGAGCAGAATGCTTGCCTTTCTGAAGAAAGCTTGCACTTTTTGTTGTGAGGGAAAAAACCCCATATAAAATAGGGATAACCATCACTGCACAACATCAACAACTCATCTAAAATAATGTTGGACGAACTGAGGTGCTGAGAATTTCAGCTGGGGATGGATAGAGAATCATAGAACCATTTAGATTGGAAAACACCTTTAAGATCATCAAGAACAACTGTAAACCTAATACTGCCAAGTCCCTAAATGTCACGTCTACAAGTCTTCTAAATACCTCCAGGAAGGGGATGGATTGCACCCTCAGTAAGTTTGCAGATGACACCAGGTTGGGCAGGAGTGTTGATCTGCTTGAGGGTAGAAAGGCTCTTCAGAGGGATTGATGGTCTGAGGCCAATTGCATGAGATACAAAAAGGCTAAGTACCATGTGCTGCACTTGGTCTTGTGCATTTGCACTTGTCCCATCAGCATCTACCCCTCAACAGTGCTTGCCCCTGTAGAAGCGGGAAACACAGGAGGGAGGAACCTGAATGAAGAAAGCCATGAAGGAATTCTACCCAAAATCACCCTGATGCAGGCCTTAGAACAGAACAGTGCCTGTTCTGTAGCTGCCTGTTGTCTTTGAGCAGAACCATCAGCTAAAACTGTCCCAGCCTATTCCCAGCAGATCCAGCTTGTGCTGTGCTACAAGAGGGGGTTTGAACCAAACCAGTGTCACCTACAGTTCTGTAATTCCATAAAAAACAATGGAAATTGAACCAGCCTTGTGGTTTTATTGTGTGAGAAAATGCTTAAAAAGGATGTGGCTTTCCCAGCTGTGAAGTGGTTAAGAGGGAGTGCTGGTTTCTCCAGTGGACTGAAGTGGGTATAAGCCTTAAATGAAGTTGCAAAGCAGTCTTTAAAACCTAGTTTAGACACCCTCTGCTTGAGCAGAGCTCTGGATGGGTTGAGCTGGGGTTGTGCCAGGCAGGGCTGATAGCTGGCAGGACAGCCCACAAGCAGACCAAGAAAGCTGCTGGATAACAGTGATATGAGTAAATGGTCGGAAGCACTTTATTGACAGGAGATTAGGCCAGGTGCTGACCAAACCATGTGAGAATCAGATAGTCACTGAAGCTACTGTTCTGAACAAATTACCCACCAAGATAAATGTGCAGAAAGTATTACTGTAGCAAAGGTCTTGACATGCTGGAGGATCATAACCTGTTATTTATTACCTGAAAGTCTTTTCACTAAAAATGTATGCAGTATACTGCAGTATACTAGATTACAAAATTGAGTTGATAAATACTGCATTATGGTTCACTCAAGTTTTTGAGGCAATACAGCATTTAATACAAGAAAAATCCCACCTGTCCTGCTTTGCCTTGAGTGGCAGAATTCCTGTCCTGGAGGGAAAGCTGAAACACAATTTTTGGTGTTACACTGCCTAGCTATAGGCATTAGAACACCTCTGTACGAAGGAAGGAAAGTTAGGCAGCTGAGAGAGGAACCACCATGTGGCATGGGAAGGCATCCATTGGAAAAGATAACGAGGTGAGGGTTAGTGCAATGTGCCGCTGAGTTCCTCCAGCCCAGGGACAGGTAGGTAGTACCAGAGCTGCAAGTGGTATGGTGCATATACTGCATGGCAAGATTGCGTGCCTGGATTGTCACCTCCATGATGATGTGACATGGCAGTGCTGCTTCAGGGACTTGATCTTACTGTGAGCTAGCCAGGTGTCTCCAGCCCAGGGCTGGCTCAAAAGCTCTAAGCAGAAAAGAGGATTTAGAAGCTATTGGCATAACAGGCAGGTGGTGGCTGCTTTTTTTTGCTGCTAGCATCAGTAATTTGTTGGGGCAGGGCAGTTTCTTGTGGAGTGAGAGACGTAAACAAGAACCTCCTTGGACTAAGAGGCTATTGAGTCCTGCTTCATCTTGGGTAGGTTGTCCAGTCACAAAGCTTTTTTTGTATAAAAAGGCAGTGTTTTTATTATTAAATACTGTAGTATAAACACGTAGCCCTATCAGTATGATAGGTATACATCTTTCATTTATATAAAAGGCAGCAGTAGAGTAGCAGGTCCTTGGACATGCTGGGCACTGGGGAACCTTCACACAGACAGTTTTTTTGGCGTTACAGTAGCAGAAGCTGCAATAAAAGTTACAGAGGTATCACAGGTATCTCTGAGTTTTGAGTTCCTTACTGCTGTTTCTCTGAGTCTTAAAGAGTGCTGGAACAAATTAGGAAAAAATAAGGACAGGTATTTCCAATGGATTTGGGGGCTTATAAACTGCTGATGTCAACAAAAATTACATGTCTAAATTCCAGCTTGTAAGGCAGGAAAAGGATTGGAATGAGAATTTAACTATTCTGAATTAATAAAAATTGAGTACTTCAGTGTTACCTTCATGTGGAAGAAACTTCTAGAAATATTAATTTTTAATGAAATGGGACATTCAGCTCCCAAGTTTGCACTTTATCTCCTGAATACTCACACTTGCCAAGGCCTGTGGGCCTTTCTCCCATGGTCTTTGAATAGGAAGAAGATTTCTGTAAAGGCTCATATGTTCAGTCAGGTCTAGCAGAGTAATTTGGTTTTCTGTCATAAAACACAAGGACAGTCATGTGATATTTTTTTCTCTGGTGAGGGGAACTGCTCTGAAGCACTGTTTTATTTGCATGGTGGTATAAAGTCCAGTCTTTCAGCAATAATAAGCCATTTCTATCAGAAACTGTCCTGCTGAATGTGTGCAATTCTTCATCTGGAAGTCAAATGTCCAAGGGAACAATCTAAATCATTACTTTATTATTGGCAAGATACAAATCCTGAGGACACATTCTTATGTTTGCTTCTAGCAAGCAAAAGCCTTAAAGGAGAACACTGTGAGAGTGACTCAATGTTCTTAATGTGATGGATATAAAATAAATTTGTCTCGCAGTGTAGATTATGCATCTCATTAATTTACTTCACCTGTGCCCAAAAATGTATGCTGGTGTGGACTAGCCTTGAGGGCTTAAGTGGAAACTATGGCAAGACCAACAGTACAGAAAATTTACAAGGTAGAAGCCCCGGATCACAGCTCAGCCATGCCCTGGACCAATTATGGATGTTCCAACTCTGTGCTGCTCCCTGTGGCATTACCACTCAATATCAGTGATCTAACATGGCTTATAAACTCAAGCAGGGTTCAAGTACTGTTGCTGTCTGGACCTTTACCCAGTACTGTTGGCTGAAAAGGGACAGTTATCTCTGCACGGAAGAGCAAGTAGAGGTTGAGTTGCTGGCAGCACCTGGGATAGCCCATGGAAGGAACTACCATGATCAATTGTCCTTGAACTACCTCATCTTGACTTGTGCTACACATAGATTTCCAGGAGACTATTCGAAGTCCTTCTGTGCTGTTGTAAACAAAGTCACCGTATTTATCGGAGAACTGCAGTAAAGAGTCAGAGAAGTGCTTTTTTTTTTCTTTTCCCCTTGCTTCAGTTTATTAACAGCCAAACAAAAATGGCTTTCTTTTTCAGCTAACCTCAATTTAAAGCACCAGACTCTGCCATGATGCTTTTATGGGTTTTGCTAGTTTTGGCTGGGGCAGAGTTTTCTTCATAGCAGCTGGTGTGGGGCTGTGTTTTGGGCTTGGGCTGAAAACAGTGTTCATATTAAAAGGACGTTTTAGTTATTGTTGAGCAGTGCGTACACAGTGAAGGCCTTTTCTGCTTCTCACCCCACCAGTGAGTAGGCTGAGACTGCACAAGAAATTTTGAGGGGGACACAGATGGGACAGCTGACCCCAGCTGAGCAAAGAGATATTCCACACTGTATGACACCATATAGCATCATGATCAGCATATAAAGCTGGGGGAAGAAGAAGGAAGGGAGAATGTTTGGAGTTGCAGCATTTGTCTTCCCAAGTATCTGTTAAACATGATGGAGCCCTGCTTTCCTGGAGGTGGCTGAACACCTGCCTGCCCATGGCAGGTAGTGAATGAATCCCTTGATTTTCTTTGCATGCACAGCTTTTATTTTACCTATTAAACTGCCTTTATCTCAACCCACTAGTTTTTTTCATTTTTACCCTTCTGATTCTCTCCCCATTGCACTGGGGGGAAAGTGAGTGGTACTCAGTTGCCAGCTGAGGTTAAACTACAGCAGTCCTTTTTGGCACTCAAAGTGAGGCTCAAAGGGTTTGAGATAATGACAGATTTGATTAGAATATGCTAGATTGAATTTATAGCTGTTATTGCTGTTTAGCTATTAATTGACAGGCTTCTGTTCTTGCCATGGGCCTTGCTTGTGTTATTGTATATTAGAGTCCCATGCTCATCAGCGGCTGCTTTTTGCTTTCACTGCTTGTTGTACTGCTTATCATCTTCCTCTGCTGCACCTGGGAACGTTTAGATAATGGCAATGGCCATGCACCTGGGCTGGCAGGTGGCCAGGGCATTGCTGCTGTTTCCTTGCTGCTGTACTGGACAGGCTGGAACTCCAGTGCAAACCTGAGTTGAAGGGATTGTGACCTCAAAGTGTCTGTGGCCATGGATAAGCCTATGCCAGAGTAGGTACATCTCAAAGTATCCATAGCTGTGGTTATGTCTGTGCCACAGCAGATGTACCTCTGAAGGGATTATGGCCCAAGGATAAGTCCATGCTGGAGAAGGCACAACTTGAAGCTTCTGTGCCTGTGGAGAAGTCAGTGGTGCAGCAGGTACACCTTCAAGCATCGGTGGTTGTGCATGAGGTAATGCTGAAGCACCTCAAAGTGTGTGGCCCTGGGAAAGCCCACAGCAGAGCAGGTACACCCCTGGAGGTACTGCAGGCATGGGTAAGGCCATGTCGGAGCACGTTTACTTCTGAAGGTACCGTAGCTGTGGGTAAGGCCATGCTGGAGTAGGTACATCTCTGAAGGCATTGTGGCCCATGGAGAAGGCCACATTGGAAGAGGTATACCTCAGAGTGACTGTGTCTGTGGAGTCTATGCCACAGCAGGTATACCCCTGGAGAGACTGCAGCTTGTAGATAAGGCTCCACTTGGAGCAGGTACACCCCTAAGAGACTGGAGTCCATGGATAAGTCCAAGCTGGAGCAGGGGCAAGGAGAGGAGTTCATTGCGGTGTTAAACCCTGTGGTCTGGTCCAGAGGGACTGAGGGTAGAGATTATAATGGAAATAGCTTTAAATTGTTGTAACCCAGGATTTGACTTGCATGTTATGGGAATGACTAGAGCAGGAACCTCTTGTTGCTAGGTATGCTAGGAGCAAGGGGAAGAGTTTATCTCAATGTTAAACCCATAACCCAGCCCAAAGGTAGTGTCCAAGCACCAAGGATCTCCTGTGTATTCTCATTGGATATGCAAGATGTGAAAGTGAAGCTTTTTAACACTGGAAATGCACAGAAGGTACGTTTGCAGAACACAATAATGCAATGCCATGTGGGATAGAAGAGTTTGCCCCAGGAGAGCCTGAGAAACAGGCTGTGCAGCAACACTGCTGCCAGACTGTATCTGGGCTCTGGCCCCAAGAGCCTCTGAGGTCCCATCTGCACTTGCCATGGTTATCTCTGCATGGCTGTCACTTCTCTTGTGGATTTTGGCCTCTCTAAGGACATAAATGTGCTTTTGATAAGTGTAGGAGACCACTTTTAATACTGTTAGTTCGAGTTGGGTATCTGAAGAACTTGGGCAGAATTATTCTAGGCTATGGAATACTTGGATTCATGTCTCTCTTTATTGCAGCTTTCCAGGTCAGTAAATTAACTCCTAAATATTGGCCTATTGGTGCGTCTGAAGGCTGCTGGTGTATTTGATATATAACTTATTTCCTTGGAACCAGACACAGCTGAACAGTAAAGATTTTAAAATGTCTAGAGGAAAGATTTCTGATTCTCCACAATTTCTCATGTTTGTTTAACAGAGAACTACAGCTATTTTCATCACCCTACATGTACCTGGGTTTCCCCTATTGGTATTGCAACCAGATGAATTGAAATGGTTAACTTGTTTTCTGGGACTTGGCATGCTCTGGTTGACTTGAAAATTAAATCAGCCCAGCTGTCTATGTGCAATTGGAGATGGCTTGGAAGGGCTATGTGACACCAAGGAGCAGCTGTGAGCCTCTAAACCTTGTCCGCTGGCTAGGACAGCAGACAGAGTCAGTAAGGGATGAGGAGACAGGGACAGTGTTATTGCCACTAACCAACTCTGCAGAGCAGAAGGGGAAAACTACACTTTGGTCTTCTTGGAACAAGCATGAGTGGAGATTTTGATTTATCATTCCAGTCAGTCAGTACAGGTGTGTTTTGGAAAGGCTGTCCTGTGGTCCATAAACACCTGCTGAGCACACTGCTCTCAAGAAAGCAAGCCTTCAAACCAGCTCTGAACATGTTTGGACTGCTGGAAGGCTCACACTGATAAACAGGCTGGTGAAATCAGAGGGACTAATCTTACAGTAGTTGCTTGGGGATGGAAAGGAGTCTCAAGCCTATAACAGAGGCCAGCAGTCTCTGCTCATCTGCACAATTAATCTAAACAAAGCCTGAAGGATATGCTTGGACACTGGCTCACTATCATCTCAGCTATTTGGTGGTGTGCTTCCTGGCCTAACTTGAGCCTGTCCTCCTGGACAACAGCCGGGCATCATTTGGGGGTTTTATGGACCAGGACTAGTCCCAACAAGCAGTCCCATGAGGCAACCAAATTCCCAGGAAGAGTTTAACCACTCACAGCCAGATAATAGAGCCTGACCTTCACTAGTTTATTAATACAAATCTAGCCAGGGAGATCTGCTTTTAAATTGCACAATTAAGATACTTGCTGTGTAAATCTAGGACTCGGGCCATGCCACAATGAACAGATAGAAAATGCCGTGCAGGTATCGCAGTTCCTACTTCGGTGGACTGTCATAAAACAGTGCTGGGCTCTGCTAATGGACTTGAGCTTTCTCCTGTTCACCTGGCAGAACTGATAAGAGCAAATAGCAACGCTGAGTATTAGGAGCTATTTAGAAGGTTGATGAGTGATTAAAGGAGAGGTCAATGTGGACAAATGAAGGAGAACAACAGGAATCAGAGAATGCGAACTGAGGAGGGAAGCAAGGTCAAGGAGTACGTTAGGAGAAAGGAAAGATTACCAAACGCAGAGTTATAAACAAACTTGTTGCAGCCAGTTTTCTTCAAAGGGGTTATTAAGGCACCCAAAGGTGGATGGGTATGTGATAGCACTTGCCAAACAACCCAAGTTCCTTGAGTCAATGGGCACAGCACGAGTGCAATTTAAATCTGCAACCTCAGTGCCTCAGAACAGCTAATCTGGTGGCTGGTTTTTGTTGGTTTTTTTGAGGGTTTTGTTTGTTTAGGTTTTTTTGTTTGCAAACACATCTCATGCTTACTGCAACGTAAGCACTTGCTGCAGTTATGCATGTGATCTTTTCCTTTCCATTTTTGTTATTCACTATTCCCAACCTTGTCTGCTTTTGACGCTCACTCAACTGTACGTGGCTGCTTTTAACACAGATATCTTGTATTTAGACATGGACTCGTTACTTTTTTTACTGTAATCAGTAACTTGGCCTTCTGGTGTAGGAATTAGGTCTTTTCATCAACATCCAAGCTGCATCCATTTCTAGCACATCTGTATCCCAGTAGCTGCTACTGCTTCATTTACCATGTTCTGTTGGTTATTCAGGAATTGCTCCTGTCACCTAGAGCTTAGAAGACAGCATAGGAAATTGCTCCATGCTCGCACTCTCCTCATCATTCTTTAGCTTCCTTACACTTCAGCTTGTTCTTCAAAAATTCTAGCTTTTTCTTTCACTCGGGTTCTCTTTCTACATTCCAGCCTTTTAATGCAGTTCATGCATTTACAGGAGGGACGAGAGGGTGTGCGGGTGGAATTTCTCAGCTAAAGTTATTCAACCTGTTTTCTACCTTTGTGCTGCATCTTATCCAGGGTAAGGGCCATCAGTCAGCCAGTGTTAGATGTCATAGTCCATTAGTCAATGAGGACAGCTTACACAGACAAGAACCTGCTATAAAACAAATCTCTTCACAGATAATCCATGTTTCCCGCATGCTTTTAAAGACCATTTATGCTTTCCCAGTAGCTCAAATGGGAATACAAAAGTCCCAGCAGAGGGTGTACTTACAATGCATCATCAGGGTGACAGTACCAATTCCTGCGTGTTGGCCCCTTCATCACTGAGTAAAATTCCTATTGCAAGGTATGACTTTTCACAGTGTTTAAAATATAACTGTAAGCATGCACTCATGCCTGTATCCTGGGATGTAACGTTCATCACCGTACGGACTGGGAAGCAGCACTGCGCAGTGGTCAGGAAGGCACCCACAGAAGGATGCCCACATTCAGGCCTGTCCTGCTACTACCTTGCTATGTCAAAGCCGAGCAAACTTCAGTCCAGTTCCAAATTGTGCATAATCGGTTTGAATCACCTACTACATAACCTTAAAGTCACTGATCACTCAGAACTACTCAATGTTGACTTTTTTTTTTTATGCTTGTCTTCAGCTACCTCCATTTCTCAATCTCTAGTTGGTATCTAGCTATGATTTTTTTCATAGCACTTTGATACATTGTGTGTGGTATCTTCTCTTCCTTGTCACTTCCTGTAGCACACACCTGTTTACTTAGTCGGTGTAAACTGCATTAACTTTAGATAATTGGGCATCTATTTTGTAAATAACCACTCTGAAATTCTTTGTCTCTTACTTGCTGAAGGTGATTCTGGCCTGAACCAAGGGAAAAAGAGAAAAAATGGCCATCACTCCTACTGCCTTAAGCACTACCTGTGTTGTTCAGATGGCTGGGCTACTATGAAATGTGCATAAACAACCAGCGTTTTAGCTCTATGCTTGTGATTTATTATTTCCTCATTCCCATCCTGACCACTCAGCATGGGCTGTTGAAACTATTAAACTTCAGTGGTCTTGTTTCACTTTATGAAAAATAATTCTTGATACAGCAATTCTTTTTTATTTTATTCCCCTCCTCCCTGATGTAGTAGAACTATGGAGCTGCTTTGCTTAACTGACCATCCTCTCTTTCTCTCTGGGAATCGTTTGATTCTCTAGGTTGTCAAATAATGGTCCCCTAGATCTAAGAACTGAGGGATAATAATGTAACTATTATTATTTCAGCCTTAAGTATTGCCAGTTTATTGTGAAGAGCTGCTTATCTTAACATACTTCAAGTATACTTTGGTAGAACTTCTGATGTCATAGCTAACAATAAACAAAGACCTAACTATTAACTGCTGGCGTCAAGAAATACATTGCAGCTGCAGCCATTGTCTTCTAAAATACAGATGTGAAATCGTGTTTCTGGCAAACCTCCTCAAATCAGTTAATCACTAAAGTTGAGAACATGGGCTTACTCTGAGGAAAATGCAGTCTGACTGCTAACACTTAATTCGGACCCATATGTACACAACCTAAACCATCGCCGCTCTACAAACCCTGTGATTTCAACACACGGGCTGCAATTGTGCCACCACTGACAAACTCCCATGGGATTAATATTTCACTAGGGGCTTCAGTTTTGCTATGTATGACATATATATTAAAATACATCTTGCACATGTGGCTCACTGCAAGCAAGATTTGCCATGTGCATGTCCAAATAGTTTTTTGTGACCATCTAGATGTATGTGCCATTTGGTACCTGACGTCATGCCTATGTTGTGACAATTGTCTACTTGTCTTCAAAGGCTACACCCGACTTTCTGCAATACTTCTGGGTTTACCATCTAAACCTGCCCCAGTTTTAACACAAATGTACACTATTTTCTTTTATTAGATCATAAATTGAGAGTTGAGAGAATTCTTGAAATATCCATACATTTGTGTTAAGGAATTTTATATAATTAAATTTATCTGCACCAGTTCTTGCAACTCAAAACAGACTCAAAAATGCTCCTGATCCATTTGCCATGGACACCAAAAGCACAGCATCTACCCTCTGCAACTCAACAGTTTAAGATGTAGGAGTGAAGCTCCTTTGTAGCACTTCAAAATATTTAGCTATACCTAAAAAGAAAAAAAATGTATCTACAACTGTACTAAGAAGAAAAGTACTCTTTGCATTGTTTTTGCTCAAATAAATTAAAAAGCTCAGTAATGTGGCACACAATTCACTTTCTGATTATATGGCTGGGGTGGGGGGAAGCTTTAACAGCTGGGGTTTTTTTGCAGCTGCTGCCTTGAAACATCAACTCTTCTCTGAACACTTTTATATTTTCAGTTTTCTGCAAGTGAAACATACCCTGGTGATATGTGTATATATATAATACACATCTCTCTGTCTCGAAGGTTGGAGGTTGTTTTCCTTTTAAATAATACCTTTCTTAATGAAAACTTCTATGTCTTGCCTGAAAAACAAAACAAGAACTCTTCCAGGTCTGCTCTGTGCGAGTGCTGTATTCCACAAAGAAAGTAAGGGTTGATTGTCCCATTTGAAGCTAAGAAAATAGACACCTAAATAACACAGAGAATTTACAACGGTAAGAAACTATTTCATGTGACAGGTGCTTTAAAAAAAATAATCCTCCACATACAAGCTGAATTAGAAAAATATTTTTATTTACAAGAGTAAATAATGTAGTGCAAGGAGAGTGGATTTAACCCTCAATAATGCATAGATTGATGCACTTTGTAGTCTGTGATCTACATCATTTTGCAGAGGTGCATGCACACCTGCTTCCTACAGCTACATCCCACACATCTTTAAATCAGACAGAAGGCATTTGCACTCCATACTTGTTATCCATATATCCCATCTAACACCTATCAAATTAACTGCCACTTGAATAGGTGTCTTTAAGAGCTACTGTAGAATATGAAATAAATCCTTGCCCATGTTATCTATGGAAGAATCAAAAAATAAACTGTTCATTCATTTTGTGTCATCTGTTCACACGTAAATATTATTTTATTTATTTGTCGGGGAAGCAACTTTCTCTAATCCCTGGTTCTTGGCAGGGTAGAAAACATTTTGCTGTGTCCACCAGGGAACTGCTGCCACTTTTTCAACTCTGACCAAGGGTTAGCCCGTAGAACTACTATGTTGTGATACACACACAAATCTTCCTGATGTTTTTCTTTCAAAACAAAACACTTTCCACATCAAAGAGCATGGAATACAAAATGCCACAAAAGTAATTTTTATCACTGCATGTACTGAAGTTCTGGCTGCTGTGTCATTGGTGGCTGGGTTTCACTTTTATACAATTTCCATGCTTACAACTTGGAAAACTCTGGTAACTTAACCAGTACAATGAGCTCAAATGCAATAAAGGCAACTTAAAAAGATATTAGATATATATAACTTCTTCAACAAAACTGGTGGGAGGTTTGCTCATTCTTCAATTAGGCAAAGACTTTGCATGTTTTGTTACAACCTTTTAATGAAATACAGTATGATCATGTGTTTGGTATAGTGACATAATCTGCATTATTTGTTTGGAGTGTTAAATAAATTATAGGGATGGCTTTCTTCTATAGTGGAGAAATCAGATCAGTGAATTTCCCTATGTTTTTGTCTGTTGGACTGCATTATTAATGCAAATAATAGGGCTTGTTATCAGTTCTTGTATTTGTAGTTGTTCATATCCCACCTTCCCAATGGGACATCATAAGAAACCGACACTTCAGCTCGT
>NW_010291843.1:6878-20898 GCF_000700745.2 Antrostomus carolinensis | reverse complement strand
CTGCTGTGCTAAATTGTTTGAAAAAGAAGATTCATCTTGCTGCACTAGTCTGGTACCATCCTCGGTGCTGTTCCCTGAGGAAGAAGGTTCATCTGATGATGGGTCTGATCTTGTTCCAGGGGAATTATGGGCTTCAGAAAAATGTCAAAAGATATTATTTAAAAAGATGCCACTGTGTCTAGGAAGTCTGTTTATCAATATTTAAATATTATGTGATATAAAATCACATATAAAAATAATGTTCAAAGGTTAGGAAATATTGAAAGAAGAATATCTGTAACTTTAACTATATACTTTGTACAGATGTAGTATGATTCTCAAGTTACATAAATTATAGCCAGCACGAAAAGAAAGCAGGGTTTCAGAACTATTTCCATAGTCAGCATGTTATTCACAGCTACATGGCTTCAATGCTGTCTAGGAATTATAAATTAAAATAATATTTTCTTATTTATTTTTTTAAATACTATTCCCTAGAGGTGTAGGTTGCCAATGTGGAAAGTAATTTTTTCTGTATTTTATTACAGAAGTACGTCAGAAAACAGTATTTTCTGACATAGGCTTAAGCTGCCTACTGGGGTTAAACCACAACATGAGAAAATGTATTTAGAGGAAGCAATTATTTTCCTAACTGGTAATATTAATTTCACAACTTTGCAATCAAGATCCTGTCTTGCAATTTGAAGTGAAACACTTGGTTGAAGCTGGCAATGCTTTTTAAATGAAGACTCATTATTTTTGCATGTGATAAGAGGGGTTTTTTCCCCCCTTTTCTGAGCAATGTGGTTTTCTCTCAGATTCCTCTTTCAATACAGTAAGAGTTTTAAGAGACTGAGGTCTGGCCTTTGGTTCTCTGTCCCTTAATATTCTCCCATCAGGAAAGAGAACATACAGCAAACCTTTCTAGTTGAGGACACGAGGAGTCTGCAAGTACTGACAATGTATTTACTCATTCTGTTACTGGTCTGAAGAGGCTGAACTGCCTCCTCCTGAGTCACTCCAATGTACCAGCTCTCTGAACTTTACTTTTATTTTTTCTCCCTCCTTGTATCTGAATGGATCCAGTCATATGAAACAGGGAATACAGTCTCATGGCATATTGCAGAGACAACATATGAAATCAAATTGAATTACTCTAACACTACTGCATGTTGAGAGATGGGAAATAATCTCTTATTTCCAGTCATAATCTCGTGCAGTTAATGTTTTTATTAAGAATCTCCTTTATCAAGGGAAATTCTCCAGACACTGACAGGTTTAAACCTCTGCCTCACTTCATCCACCCCTTTCCAATGATTAAAAAAATGACTTGTGTGTCAAAGAAGCTGCTGTTCAGAGGTACCACTACCAAATATAGAATTCCTGCTTTTATTTTTTGAAGTTTTTACTGAAATAAAAAGATCACTCCTCTTTCTTCAGTTTTACTATGACAAATACTTACCAGATAAAGACTGAAAATACTGCACTGCAAATGCAACCAGAATCGATAAAAGAAAGGTTCCCACGAAGTAGATCTGTGACAGTAATTTTAAAAACATAATTAGAGCAGTGCAAAGCCAAGGTAGTGCTCCAAATGAGTTGTGCATGTACCAAAGAAGGAATACTTACCAGAGTGGATTGTAAAATACTGTTCCAGAAAACTCTTATGTGAAAATAAAGCAATGCTAATGAGCACGGACTAATAGACTCTTGGTTACTATTATTCCAACACCTACAACAAGAAGATAAGAACAACTAATTAGTCCTTGTCTACAATTTTGTGGCATCTGTCATCTGGGAATCTCAAGTGGATTTGCAGCAACCTCAGTAACCCAGAAAAACTAGCAGATGATATCATCACTATGTCACAGATGGCAAAGTAAAAATTCACAGAAATACCAGATTAACCTCACTAATCACAGAACACCTTACCCTGAAGTGTATTTTTTAATTTTCTTATTAGTCAACAATGGGTCTAAGCATCCAGGCTACCCTTGCCAAACAGTCACAGTACAAGGTTGTACCCAAGATGCTTTGTTCTAACTAACGTGAGTCAACAGCAGGAGGACTTGATTTAAGATCAGATGTAAAAAATTTAGTTGCTGATGTAGGATGCTGGTGCCTAAAAACCCTTTAGAGACAATGGAGTACTACACAGTGCAGTCAGAGCTTGAAGAGTGCTTTAGCTGACTAGCTATGAGGTGTCTGTAGTGGGGTTAGCTGAGTGGCTTCCTCAGTTCCATCAGTTAGGACTTCACCTACTAGGAGAGTTTAGGCAGCTGAATCACAGGAACCTATTTTAAACTACAATTGATTATTTTCTACCAGGCTGAGGATGGAGGGGTGAGTGGAGGTGGGGAGTATATATATAGAGAGACATACAACATTTTTATATAAAGATACATGTAATTTATATATAAAATTACATAGGATTTATGTATTTTATATATATATATATATATAAAGTACATGCACTTCTGGACAAAAGAGTATGATGATGGAAAAACCCCTCAGTGCTGTCAACTCTGGGGTTACTCTCACTGCAAAGCAGATGGATTCAGCCCAAGTGAAGGCAGAATTCAGGCTCAAGCTTCCAATCCCAGATGGACCAGCTGGTCCAGAAGCCCTATTTACCTGACTGGTAATTTCATGTGGAGTGGAGGTAATTTAGGGTACAAGTTCAGGCTAACTGCAGTGAAGAACAATTTCAGCAGATTGTTGGTGAATTGACAAATTAGGTTTTAATGTTGATACCATCTCCACTTTTTTTGGGTCACACAGCACTCAGTAGCAAAACAGCAGATAAACCACTCATTCTTGGTTCACAGCCTCATGTATTAACTGTTAGCTTCTCCTTCTTTAAATATCTGAAAGGCAATTACACAAATTCCCCAAACACTGTGCAAGCTTCCCATTCCCACTGTGCTTTCCAACACATGTTGCTTTACCCAGGTAAAGGAAACTGAAGTTCTGTACTGGAACCAGAGCTCTCTAGGTGGTTTGTGCATGAACAGTGCTAGCACAGGCAGTTCAGTCCTGTAACCTTCTCACAAATCTAATATTCTGTGCCATGACATCTGTGCCAGGCTGGAGTATCTTTGCAGAATAAATAGGAAGGACTGCTATTATCCCAGTTACATACTTTTAAGTTCTGTATTAAATTATACTATATTTATCATTAAAAGATTGTTTTGGATTGTATACAAATTGTTAGTACCTAACTTAAGAACTTAAATGTATCAAATTGGAAAAGACCTCCTGGATCATTAAATCCAGCTCCTGCTATTTCAAGTAACCACATATAATCAGGTCCCTTTAACAGGCATAAACTGACATACACTTAGGTAATTTACACATTTCAAGCATGTTGACCTTAACCTGCCTTAAATCATACAAGTGAACAAAGTTAATAATTACAGGAGTTGCTGTTCCCCAAAGTAAATGCTACTCACATGGAAAAACAGAAGATGCTGATTAAAGGGAAAAAAGACCCACCTGTAATAAAGTTCCTGAAGAAGTGACACATTACTAGAATGCAATGCCTGATCAATTTCCAAGTAATCCAGAATGTAGGAAGGTATGGAGTTGCCCTCTTCTATGACAAGGGCCAAATTAAAGAAACCCTAACAATAAAGAAGCATACACACTTTTTAACCATTAATTTTTCATATGTATATTTAAGGTCTAGTGTAAGCATCAGGTATCTAAATAATTATAACTGTCTTCTAAAAATTAATTTAGTATAATGTGATCTTCACTGAATAATAATGAGAACCTTCTCTCCTAACCCTATAGCCAGGTAAATACTGAAAATGTAAAGGAATTAGCATTCATCTGTTGTAACACTGTTTTCTTAGAAACCATTTGGAAAAAGATCTGAGTTTTCTCACTTTTAGTTGCTCTGTAAACACAGCCACAGTATTAAACTGTAATCTTTTATCTACCAGGGAAATATACACTGAAAACAGAAAAGGATTCCTGTCCTGTTACTGTTTGATTCCCCTCCACCTAGTTCTATAGATGAACAGCAATCTGAACAGTGAAATTCAGAGTAGAAATTTCCTCCAGACAATTTAAGTCCTTAATCTTACAGTTTTACCTTCTTGGACAAGTCTTAGGCAACCCTATGTCTCTTCAGAGCCATGAAGATGAACACACATGAGATGTATTACAGGATTTCCCATCAGTTTGGCTTTTATAATTTAAAGTAAACGTTCATGCATCTCTTCTTTCCTTTGCTACTTCAGCAGTAATGTTTTGTCTCAGTATCCTCAAGACAGAACCCAACTATGCTACCTCTAATAAATTCACATACAAGATACTGTCTGGGGGCATTGTCATAGGGTCAGGGAGAACAGAGTATTGTACCCAGGACACTTCAGGAAGGTCTGAGGACAGGAAACTCGGTGCTGAAACACTGCATGTCTTTGGTAATGTGATGTGGTGTATCTTTTCATTATAAAGCACTTTAAGATGAAGCCTTTGTTGTCGGACTGAACAAAATTCCCCCTAGGATTCACACAATATACCAAGGGAAATGGGCCAGTCATCTTGTTTATATCCTAAAAGAGCAGAGGATAGGACTGGAATACAGTCCAGCAGTCTATTAATTCTTCCTCTTGCAGTAGCAAAAATACCAAGGTCACAACAGAATCAGTTGTGCCAAGGTAAGGTAGCACTGAACCAGGCCATTCACCTCTAGCTTTCAAAACAGCCCAATTCTAGGACTGTCCATCTATGCGAGCTTTACCTTCTATTGTCATGAAACAGCAACTACTGACTCACTAGGTATTTTGAAATAATTATAACTTATTCTAGCAGGTTTCTTTGGTGCAGATGTAGCCAAGCAGAATAACCAATCTCAGATAAATCCTCAGATTGTTCTAAACTCTGATGTTTTATAAACACATTCCAACTGCAGACCCACCTGTGAATCTCCCTCTAAGGCAGCCTGTGCATACATCCGCATTGAGAGCTCAAGGTCTTTAGACTGGTTCTGGTAACCATAGTAGTAGAAATCGCCCATCTTCAAATAAGCTGCGGGAGAAATCAGTAGCAGATCATTTAGAGTATTTGTAGAAAGAGAATTAACCAATTATTAATGTGATGGAGAAGTTAATAGTAATTATATTTAAAGCATCATTTTGAAAAAAGGCTACTCTCTCTGATTGCCTCTTTGGCTACTTTGCATCAGTCTGTCCACCAAAAATATTTATCCTGGACAAAATTTGTCATGGTTTCTTTCTAATGAATTTAGTGAATGATATTGCTACTTTTACAAAAACTGAGACTTAGAGACTTTATACTGCATTCCTTCTTTACTTGCTGAATCTGTCTTTGGGCTACCTGTAGCCTTACTATTCAGGTTAGCCCTATTAACTTGATGAGATTTAAAAACATGCTGTCTAAGTGTTTGTTCTGTACCTGTCACTATGGTGGCTGAACCCACCCCAAAAGTTTCAAAACTTTGCTGACAATAATTTCATTAGTTTCAAATCCAACCTGACCCAGGACAATGGTAGGTATAGAATTTTCCTGGTCTAGAAGGAAGCAATGCCAAACAAATATTTTACAAGTATCTTTTCCGTGATATTGCACAGTAATGAAATGCGCCAACAGAGCAGGCACTGACCCAGACAGGAGCAAGCATGACATCGCACTCATCTAAGATAAAGAGTTTAAAAACTTCCATGACCATGTCTACGCTTATCTAACCTCAACTTTCCCCAAATGGTTTGTAACACTTCTACACCTTGCCTTGTGCACCTGTCTGTGGCAGCTGCCCAGAAATCCCACCTGTTTTTACAGTGGACTATAGCAGGGTTCTTCCAGGAAGCAAGTCCGTCACGACCCAACAGCAAAGGCAGAAAGCCTATGTGGATGGGCTGGCAAAGATGCAGAGTGGAAGGCCTTGAATGCTATAGTGAATCATCAAGAAGAGAGTTCCCCTCAACCACATCAACTGCATCATTCCAGCCCTGGCCCAGAGAGCACTCCTGCAGTAGGCAGTGGCCCTGAGGTCACCCTGTGTTGCACCAATAACATAGCCCTGGAAATCTCTCTGCCAGGGTTAGACTCTCATTCCCAGGCCGTACAACTGGGGATTCAATCCTGCAGTACTGCAGAGAGGGGTCTGAGATAAAACTCCCCTTATGTTACCCATGTGAAGAAGAAATAAAGTAATAAAATCCTTCCCTTGTTGAACCCAGGAAGTCTTCTCTCCTTTCCTTGAATGGAATCACAGTCTCACCCCATGAGTCTGACCTTCAGAAGCTTCTCTAATGTAAGATTGTACCAGTGGATCTCCCAAACTGCATCTTGCTAAGGTGTCTACAAACTCCTCACAAAAGCTAACTGGGTTTGTCAGCTCCTGTGGCATCAGGCTGTATCAACGTGGTACTCAGTTTCCACACTGCTGTGTATTTAAATTAATAGCTTGAATTATTTTTACACTTCACTTTTCCATGTGTTTGTTACAAAGCACTTACACCTCTTTGTGAGACAATTAGACCAATGTTTTCAAACGTTGTATAGCTCTTTCAAAGGCACCAAAATGACTTAGTCACTAAAGTCACAGATACAGTAAAATTTAAGGCTGGAGGAATGTATTTTATATGTAAATAAACTTTTTTCCCCCCACCCAACAGAGAATCCTTTAGTTCCCCAAGGTAAGCCATGCCAATGTTGATAAACTCTGTACCCTAACAGAAAAACTCATCATAAATTAGATAAGGAATCCTTTAGTCTTCATTAGTTTCTCATGACTCAATTATGATATGGAAGTATATTTGCTTTTGGATTTCCTCTTTGATAAACTAAACAGCATGAACTCCTAAAGTCTACTGCTATCTTTCTTTCTTAAACCTTGAGTCAAATGTTCAGGCTCCTAAATATGAAGCCTCTTCTCAGGGCTTAGGGTTGGTTTTTTTTTGGGTTTTTTTTGTATTTTATTAAAATTTTATCCATTTTTTGCCAGGAAAAGGAAATTCTCAGAAAAGCTGTGCTGAAACACAACACTAAAAATAACTTTGTTCTCTCTGATATTCCTATCAAAACACTAAAAAGCAGGGATTACTCTTTTCTTAACTTTGTCACTCATATAGAAATTGTAACAAATGTAGGTCTTTAAATTGAAAAAAGGTAAAATTAAAATTCAGAAATAATTCCTTATACATACCAAATGATGGTGCATTGACTTGAGAAACAGAGAAATTATAGTATCTCCAAACACAATCAGTTGCTAGATATTTCCTTGCTAGGTCCTGGAAAGAAAATAATTGATCTATTCATATCACAGACAAGAGATGAGGATCACATTATTACTAACAAGTGTTCCTTTTAGGATAATGCATTGTGAATACATTTACTTACTGGTCTTTCTTCACAGATGTGTGCTAAATTTGACTGTGACACTTCAATCCCAGTTTCAGCCGCTAAAACATAATGCAGCAGAGCTTCATGCCTAATGTTAGGTAAAATAAATTAGTAAAAAACCTAACAAAAATAACATACATTTTACTATAGTGAAAAAACCCCCACTAAATAAATTTATAAAATCACTTAAGAGCAAAATTTTGGTATAAGGTTGAAAAGCAAGAGGCTGGCAAATGCATGCAACGGCTACATCTACTGGCAATGCTTGGTGTAACAAGCCATGCTGGATCTCAAGAATCTGCAGGGTACTCTCTTGCATTGAAGTTAGATTGGCTCCAGTCTGCATTTACTCTAAGTGCAAGACTGATTATAAAGCTGAATTGATATCAAGCCCAATTATCTAGTTAAATGTTTCAGATAAAACATTCTTGAAAGACTCTTACCTCCTCCACTTAAAAAAACCCCACGGTTAACTTAGCTGTGTGTATATCTGTCAAACATTCATCTGAGTACTTCTTTGATATGCTTTACCCTTTTATTTCTATGACTTGTTTGTCTTGTCCTTCTATACTATGGGATTTTTGGAACAGTAAGTGTCTCTCATTATATCTGAATGTGTGAATAAAATAAGAGCCTCAGTCCCTCAACGGACTCTAGACACTCACTGACTGTAAGGCAAGTCATAAAAGCTAATTCCACATTTGCAGTATAGCAATTCAGCATTGCAGTACAGTGGTACAGCACTGCTCATGATTCCAGAGGGGACCATCTCTTTCATGTTCTCTGTCACTCATCTCCTCAATATTATAAAGACCAAGTATTCAAAATTAAGAGGAAGTCTTTAAAATAATATGTTTGGTTTCAAAAGTGCAAGATTTAAGAAACACTGGGTGTGCTTTTTTCCTGCTAAAGCTTCTTATTAAAGAGTCATGCTTCTAGTAATTTTCTCCACAACACAAAGCTAAAACCATGGCAAGTGTCAGAGTTCAATGGTTTGTTTAACTGGAAGGAAATATGGTTAAATACGCATTTGACTTCAAGAGTAGGTGCTTAAGCAAAGAAACTTTAAATGAAATTGTGAAAGCAGTCATCCATACAGAATTAGCAGGTGTAACCTCCTATTTTGCAACTGCTTCTGCATGGCTACAAATTCTTTCCTGTGCTTGCTCTGTAAAAACATCTGGGACAATGGACACCTGGTACCACAGAAGGAATTCAGGATACCTAAGCTGGGAAGTTTGTTCTTCTGATCCTTAAGTCTCAAAGGGCAATTCAGAAAAGAAGCTACATTTAAGGCCTTTAAATCAGTCTCTGAAGATCAAACTACCATGACCAACAGGTGTGTAGAACACGTGGCAGCTAATACCAGTGACTGAGGAACATGCACTACTTGGCCTGCTTGGCAGTTTAACAATTTACACGTGTGCAACATACACAAAGAAGTATTCAGAAGCAAAGATTTCAACATTAACACACTCCTAAAACCAGAGATGACTAGGACCTGTATTTATAAGTGAGTATCCATACACTCCCAGTACTGGCACCTCAGGTGGGACTCCAGCAGATTCTTCCTGCTAGCTGTTCAGAACAGACCTCCTGGGATCTCAATGCTCTCTCTACCTGTCACGTGCACAGGACTTTCAGGCAACTGTATGCAGAGCGAGCAGGGTAGAGTCACAGGCTTGTGCATCAGAACATTGCTATAAAAATATGAACTGAGAGTCTTTCAGTGTTGAAAAGTGAGGTCAAGTCTCAGGGGAAATGTCTGTAACGGATTGAATAAATTTTTTCTAGGAATGGGTTACTCCAATAGAGTCCACTGACAGATTCCTGCAGATCTCCTAAGCCTGAAGCACTAACTAAGTACTAGCAGAAGAAGGCTGCAGGACTAAACAAGCCATTTTCTTAAGCATGTATGACAGTCTGGTGCCTGCATGTACAGCACCTCATGCTTATGCCTATAGGTTGCTGCAAAAATGGAGCATTAACCTGGAGGTTATTTTGAAACCCCTTGGTTGGCTCACTGGATATTGTGGCGTCCTATTATACTTTACAGAAAAGATAATATTAACTACATACAGAAAAAGAACAAATCTAATCTAGTAGCCTGAGCTTTCATGACATGGAATTACACAGAAGAGAAAAGGCAAAGTGTGGTTTTTGGAATAGAAAGAATATTAGAAGTGAAAGGTGTTCCTCTGGCTAATCCAGCGCGCACTGCATGCTACAGCACTATGGGATGAAAATCACAGAGAGCAGATACAACACTATTTCACTCTACAAACTCCCTCTTTCTCACTTGATTCTGTCAGAACAGTTGAATTATGCTTCAGGTCAACTCCTCCCTTTTATGTCAATGGGTGCTTTTCTACTGATTTCAGTGGTGCTGCTATTTGTGGGGTTTTTTTTGAGGTGATGGCCCAATATTAGTTATTTTATCATGCTATGAAGTAAGTTAAAATAATAGAAAATGAACTTTAAGAGAAAAGAACAAACATACCATGAAAGTTCCAGATAAGCATTGAGAGCTTTTCTGATGACGTGACCTAAGTAGCCGTTCTTCTCTGCAATGTGTTTTGCCCAGCTGTAGAAAAGAGCAAACAATAAGAAAGGAACAGCTGTGCTCCAATAAAGTTATCCCAACTCACATTGACTCAAAGGACACAGAAGGATATTGGATCACCTTCTGACTTCTTCCATAAGGCAAACTATGGGATTTCACAGTCATTGCTTTGTTAGATACAACCTCTCTGAGTTGTTCCAGAAAAAAAAGTACTAAAAGTACTCAGCATCTCTCAAAATCTACTGATCATTTAAATAATACACATATTTGTGTTAATCAAACTTTACTGCAGAAGAACCTTTTGTCAAGGAGGTAAGCACTATGAAGTACAATATGCTTACACTACAGACTTAAAAAAAATCACCAATAATCAAAATAATCCCACCAGAAAAACATTCTTCCATAACAAATAGTTTCACTCCTTACATCACAGCTTTTTCTGGATCCCGAGGGAAGTCCTCCATATTTCCTGTGATGTAGTACAGAGAACACCGTAAAGTCCCTTCTATATGTCCTCCTTGGGCAGCTTTATAGAAGTAGCGTGCAGCAACTGTCTATGAAGAAACAAGACACAATTAGCAACTCTGCATTATTAACATTTATTGAGGTTTTTTTCCTGGGACTCATATCATCAAGTGAATTAAGAGAGGCAATTGGCTAATGAGGGCAAGCCAGTTTAACTTCTTTTAATGTACTTAGGAGAACTGAATTCCTTTCTTCTAACTTTTTTAATAGTTTAGGCTGGAAAAGGGTTTTTAAAAACACAAAGTCTGGTAATACATTAAAAGCCAAATAGAAAAGTATCTAAATATGTAACTAACATCTTGTAGCATACAAGTCCAGTCTGCATTGACAAAAGCAAAATTAGTTATTCACTGGTACGGAGATGGATAAGGGATCCTGGAGAAGTGAGACATAACAGGACTTTTGCACTGGCAATGCTTAAGTGAAGGCTGGGGAGCAGTGGCAATGCTCACTATGTCCAGCAGTGCACAGACGTAGGGCTCAAGCCCCTGAAACTGGCTCGTAAAAGATAACACAGGCTGAGTAGTCAGGGCCAGGGCTGGAGAAGCTGGAGGGCTGTGTGAGGCTGTGTGACTCTCCATGTTTTACACTCAGAAACAGTAATCTGTAATGTAAAGAAAAGCACCATACAGCCTGAAGTAATTTATTTCAGGAAATTTTTAACCATTGATAGATGTTTCCTGTGATTAAGCATGGACTTCAGAGTATCTGTGACAGCCATTACAAAGTACTTCTTTCCCATGGCTCTGGTGGATAAAGAAACCTGGGCACATTTAAGTGTTCTCTTACAATCAGTCCACTCTGAAATGTGTCCTTGCAGAAACAGAACATGTTTATAAAATGCATGTGTTGGTGAGCACCGCTGCTGTGGCAGCAGAAATGCTCACAGTCTGGAGTATATCTAGATTTCAGAACTCAAAGGCCACACTGGAAACATCTTTTAGCTCCACACACAAGGTCTGCTTGCATTTCTTACAGCCTACGTTTGTGCTGTCGGACGTGAACTACTTACACAGAGCATTTTTTGCAAAGTTAATTAAAAGAAATATAACCAAAGTAGATCCTTCCTATTAGAGGAAAATAACTTTTCTCACCGACATGTGCAAAATTAAATAAATGGACCACATCACAGAAAATAAAAATAGTGCAGTTTATCAAGACTGTATTAAACAGTTACATCTGGAACTCTAGCTCGAAGGTGTTTTATTGCTGTTCTGAGGTTCACTGAAGCTATGCGAATGTAGCATAGCTGATTACAAGCTCAGGGACAAGGTTCTGCTGCTTTCATCTCTCAGAAAGTATGCTTTCCCTATATCCTCTCCAATCCAAAACTGAGAGAAACCGAAAGGATCACACGATGTGAGAGCGCACACTATCCTGACTGGTGTCACTGGAAGGAAGAAAGTAGAGGCAGTCCCTGGAGCTAAACTGCACCTGCTTTGTTTCTAAATTAAAGCAACACAAACACATGCACATTAAGCATGACTGAGATATTTGAGTAACATCTCTCTCTCTCTCTCTCTCTCGTTCTCTTTCAGCAATCTGACTAACTAGCCAGTAACACTCTTCTTTGTGACAAAAGGTATCAAAAATCAGACTCAGAGTGGACACAGCAGTCTCAAGAATGAAGAAAAACCTTCTAAACTGGGCCCTAATGTAAGAAATAGTACTACTAAATATTTACTCACTTGATTTCTACCAGGTACTCCAGGGTAAATCCCATCTAAATAAAGGACACCAAGGTTGTACGATGCATCTGGATTTCCCAGTTCTTCAGCAATTAACCAGTGTTCAGCTGCTTTTCTGTAGTCTCTTTTAAAATTGTGGTAATACCATCCCAATCCATTCACTGCCTGGGGCAAGCCCTTAGGAAAGGAGAAAAGCAGTCTCAGGTCACACATTTGATTCTGCTTTGGATCACTTCAAAATTCCAACTTGCTGCTTGACTTTGGTTGCTCTCATGACCTTGCTGACATTCTAGATGACTGGCACAAGGATCCAGCCAAAATCATACTGATCTGGGACTAAGGGATATAAAGGTTTGCTGGCTTTTTTTCACACCATTCTTCCTGTGGCCTCATATTGAGAGCAAAGAATAAGACTCCAGTATTGTCTTACTCTATAGTCTCAGCTGTGTCTGCATTCAGATTTCTACCTGTTGACAAGAACAAACTGCGATTGTTTTTCACTTGTTTCCTCTGCAAAGCCAAAATGGGGCACTTATTCTTGTGAACTCCCAAAACCTGGTTGACAGAATTAGCAATAAAAATCCCCACTTCTTTTAAACTAGAGCATTTCCCTAAGAATAAATAGGAAGCAATGAACACAGAACTTTACGATCCTGTTTTCAAAACATATTTGACCAACATCATACAGTACAGATCTGCTTAAGATACTGCTACATGCTATTACCAAGTTGCATCTTTCCATCAATAATTATAGATCAAGAGAAGAAAATCTTCCTGGGACAGTTTTTATTTTGGTTGCAATGAGTCACCATCTCCTTGCATAAACAGGTGGATCATATGATGGCTGCAAGTATGCCAGGAGCTCAAATTACTTGGTACCAATAAACCCAAACATGGTATTTACCCCTATTTTATAACGTGTGTTTAATAGCAACCATGCCAGAACAGTGATATAAGGTAAAAACTACCTAAAAAATCTCAGTGCACTAATAGAAGTTATTTGCTTGCTACTGTTGGCTTCTACACTGCACAGCCTCCTTCTGTAACCTCTATAGGAAGAGCTGCATACTGCTGGCCCTTATAAAGGCCCTCTAGAAAAGGATTTCTATTCACAGAATCACAGAATGGTCGGGGTTGCAAGGGACCTCTGGAGATCATCGAGTCCAATCCCCTGCCAAAGCAGGTTTACCTAGAGCAGGTGAAAAAAAGTCAAGAAGTTTTTCCTCATCTTCAGATGGAACTTCCTGTGTTCCAGTTCATGCCCATTGCCCCTTGTCCTGTTGCTGAGCACCACTGAAGAGAGTCTGGCCCCATCCTCTCGACACCTGCCCCTTAGGTATTTATAAGCATTGATAATATCCCCTCTCAGTTTTCTCTTCTCCAGGCTAAACACACCGAGGTTTCTCAGCCTTTTGTGGTGGACTTGGCAGCGTTAGGATTTCAGTTGGACTTGGCAGTGTTAGGTTTTCAGTTGGATTTGATTATCTTAAAGGTCTTTTCCAACCAAATTCTTTTTTATAGTGGTCAGCAGTGAAGTCCTATTGTCATTGTCAGTAATTTAACTAGTTCTGGTTCTAGAGCTAGGAAGCTATTCAGGGTCTGGGTACTCTTACATTTTTATACTACGGACCAGACCATGGCCCAGGTAATCTGAATGTACTAGATATGGAGTGAGGCTCCTCTTCTCTGGGGTGGCTGTCAATGTTTCCC
Source organism: Antrostomus carolinensis (assembly GCF_000700745.2). Lineage (NCBI taxonomy): Eukaryota > Metazoa > Chordata > Aves > Caprimulgiformes > Caprimulgidae > Antrostomus > Antrostomus carolinensis. The sequence goes on along the minus strand of NW_010291843.1, from coordinate 7,059 downwards.
CCTGCTATTGCAAAAACAGAAGGCTTTGGGACATCCAGGTCTTCCCCCTGAAGTAGAGAAGAGTTGGCCAGAAAGAGCGCATACAGTCTTTTTCCAGTCACCAGTATCCCGTGGAGGAGTTCTAACTCTAAGCAGAGAGAACTAGCCATAAACTACCACAGCTCAGGGGTGGTAGGACAGG
>NW_010291843.1:0-6851 GCF_000700745.2 Antrostomus carolinensis | reverse complement strand
AATGCACCATCACGCAGTGCAGACTGCGAAAAGTACAATCCAGACTTTGGTCTCTACTCTTTTTCGCTCATGTCACAACTTAAAGACATTCTGTTATTACAGCAAAGCCTGCTGCTATGGATTTTCAAAGATGGCAGTCATCTCTACCTGACTCTGGAGAGATCACCACGTCAAGCCTGGTAGGCACTCCTATGAAAAAACATACCTAGTATGCTGTAGAAGAAAATACTTAGGAACATGAGGCAAAAACATCCTTCTGGATCAACTATTCACTCTGTAAGACACTTGACTACCAGCAAGTTCCAAAAGATGTAAGTAAAGAGAATTCTTTTTCTTCCATAGACATTTTGGCTGATTTTGAGTGGCCCTGTCTTCCAATTTGGGGAAATAAGGCTTTCAACATTCATGGTGAAGACAATGGGAGAAGCAACCAGTATTTACACAGAATTATGGTAATATGCATTTTATATAAATCAGAGTTCATTATTATTAGCATCTGGTATAGGACATCTACAATAAAATATTTATTACATTTTACCTTGGCTGCTGCTTTCTTCATCAATTCCAAAGCAAGTTTTGTATTCTTTTTCACACCTTGGCCCTAGGAAATGGATAAGTGAAACAACTGTTCTTTACAAATACAGAATACAGGCTGATCAAAATTCATGTATACACTTTCAAAATGCATTTTGATACTGATACTATTATTTACTAGGTGTTATTTGGCTTTAAACAGCTACAACAAAAAAAGCAGCTTTGTGCTCATCCTTCATTCACAGCTTTACAAAGTCGCAGTGATTCAGTCTAGGAAAAATTATTTCACTGGTCGATCCAAGTGATTTTTATGGGTAAATAATATCACAGATCCTTAATTTTGGGCAACTAAGGAAGAATGAATAGCACTCAAAGGTGCACAGATTGTTCACGATTTGGCAATGAGTAAGAGCTCTCAGCTTTCCTGAAAAAGGATGTCAAGAGTGTCTCCAGAGGAAATACACAGATGTCATGCTGATGATGACCATAGAAATTAATTCCAGACATGGGTAAAACAGACTGTGAGTGCTCAAAATTAACACAAGCAAAGCTTAAGCCAGCATTTTGTAGAGAACAGGCCTCCACTATCAAAGGAATGAGATGAAGACCTAACGGTTCTTCACTAGTATCTCTAACCTTCAGTACTGTTGAAGGTCTTATGAGCGACACAGCTTATCTGATACAACTTACTTGACTCAGGCGGTGTTATGCCTGAGTTTAGCCTCTACTATCTACTGCTTCTAGCAGGGAAAAACTAACTGCATACAGTTTATTTAATTCCTACTAAAAAAAAGTATTCTCAGAGATCTAATAAAGGGCAGTCTAAGAAAGGACTGAGCTTTCACCTACACCTCCACACCAAGGCCTATGCCTGCTAGCTGGTTAGATTTCTGAGGTGACAAGCCACGATGTTCAATCCAGGTGGTATTTTTATCCTCAGTCTGTCTAGGAACAAAGTGACTAAACTGCTTTTACCTTGCTCTTTTAAAAAATTTTCTGCATATCTGGTAAAAATCAACGTTAATTTTCAGAGTATATCTAAAGCACTTGTACACACTCTCACACTGTGTCACTGCAGATAACTTACAAACATCCATGCCATAGGAATGATTTTTTTGAGTGAAAATATGAAACGTGACTTACCTTAAATAACACAATGGCATAATCATATATTAACACTGGATCTTCTGTTTCTATTGCACCCTTTGCATACCATTCTATTGCAGCTTCAGGATTTTTTGCCACTCCTTGTTGGCCCCAAAACAGCATCTGAGCCAATCGTTGCTGAAAGAAAACAAAGTGAGCACTAATGTTATAAATGCTAGTATTGAAACTGGAATTGCAGGAGCAGACTTCTGCAGGCTTAAATGGATTTTAAATATGTGAAGAAACTAGTCATGCATCCTCCACAGTTTGGAAACAACTGGTTATCAGGAATATTCAGAGGGCTTCCCAGTGGTGAAATGTACTGATATTAAATCTGCAGCAGGGTTACTTTGCTGTCAGTACTACAAAAGTCTAGCTTGATTTAAGTGCAGAGGTAAGTGATAAAGGCAGACTCGATGCATGCAAATTGCTCAGTAACACAACATACTGCTGCTGGTCTCAGATCAGCAGCAATAACTGCACCGTGCCAAATACAAACCCAGGGAAAATTATTAGAGGAGGTTGCTAAGTCTTGACAACTCTTCCCTTTTGCCTTTCATCATTGTTATAGCTTTTTGTATGGTGACTGGATATTATCAGACAGAAACATGGGAAATAGTTCAAGCTTATAAAAAAGAAGCAATTCTGGGTGGGAAGAGAAAACACCTGTCCACTTCACTCTCCTCCACAACTTTCCTACATAGTCTATAGATGTACATACATGATGTGTATATAAAACCAAGAAAGGGGAAATGTACTACTTTATACCTGTGCAGCTGCATTTCCTCTTGTTGCTTCATGTTTTAACCACATAAAGACATCACCATTTTCTTTTGTTTGAGCTTTCAGCAGTTCATCATCCATCAGCCTTATAGTTTCAACAAATGCCTGAAGAGTAGATAAACAGAAAAGATTACACAATGAATTCATACATCTGCCACCAAAATGAAAAAGTTGCCCATTTCCTGTTTATCCCTAAAAATTTATGATCAGTTCTGGGTTTTAAAATTCTCACTACCCCTCTGCTGGCCAGTGCATTAAGAGCTGTCCGCACATCCAGTGTAAAAACCATGTACTGCTTTGTTACAGTACAAAACTGTAAGTCCACTCTAGAGTGGAAAGATATGCCAACACATCAACAATTGGCCCCCCCCCCCCCGGCTTTTGTAGTTTTAAATGCATTTAATAATGGCAAAGAACAGCTTTTAAGCCTTTTTAATTTCTACAGAAATCTTTCATAAAAGATAAAAAGGCTGGCAGAAAGCTTGATGAAGACCTACCCTACAGCAGTCTTACCTAGGTGGCTTTCTGCTGATTTTCAGTTCTTCAGCAATCAAAATCTCTGTATTTTTTGTACCATAATAATTCTTTCTGATAAGCCACGATCCTAGTACTGGCCTACCCTACGTATTCTTTACAGATAAAGTTGTGTTACCTTCTGTTTAGCAGCTCATTCTAAAATAATTTTACTGTAACTTTATCTCATCAGATAACTATTTAACATTCAAATCTTTACATTTGATTATAGAAAAGATGTAAGTGTGGAGGGGACAGTTCATCTTTTGCATGAACTTTGTGATGTTTGGCTACTGATAAGCAGATTACCGATTAAGAGGATGAGTTGCTTAACACATTCAATTATATTAATAATCAAAAATCTGAATGAGGAATTAGGGCCCAAGAATAAGTCTTAGACAGGCACGTGGACAATTCTGAGGATTTGAACCTAGCTTTGATTTGGTTTCCCCCTTGCTAAGAAACAAACTAATAATACCTACATATAATTTGGGGGATTTTGTAACAACCATAGAATCATAGAATGGTCTGGGGGAAGGGACCTTTAAAGATCATTTAGTCATGGGCAGGGACAAAAACCAGATGAGCTAATATTTGTAAATCAAGACAAAAATGTTCTGGCCACATAATTAATATTAATATATGAGAAGTCATATACACAGAAAACAAATTCAGATACACTTATAACTATTTTACCTGCTCTCCTTTTATAGTGTGTTGATCCAATGATGTTTTTATTGCAATATTACTGTAATAAGCATACGACAGCTCCAAATCAAGTGGATAATTATTAATGCCTTGGTAATGTTTATAGCCAAGATTCATCACAGCAAGTCTCTCATTCCCCTGAGCACCAACCAAACTATACAGCAGTCCCTGGCAAAAAATCCACAGGTATAAACAAGAGTTAATTCACTGCCTATCTCACAAGTTTAGCACTTTGTCGGAGATTTACAGGGAGCAGAGTGTTCATACTGGTAGCTGATATACTAGCTATACTACCTAAACACAGTTACAGAATGAAGCACAGTCCTAAAGTAATTAAAATGTCTTCTACATGTATAGAAAGGTTTGAAAGAAAAACTAGACTCTAAATACTTTTCAAGTATTGCACTTATTCTCCTACCACTAAGTGTGCAGCAATTTTTTAATGATGCTTTATTATAGTGTTAATTATACTCTGACACTTTTTATACTCAGCAGTGACTTAACTAGTCTCGCTGATGTCAGCTGGAGTTTTTGCACTGAATTCAGTGGAAACATATGCAAGTTAACAAACAGCACCTGAAAATCTTACCCTAAGGATCTGACAGGACTAGAAGGATGGGACTTGTGGCTGACAAGGTTTCAGTACAAAGCTCCCTTGAGATACGTGTTAGTGACTGCTAGAAATAGTCTAGGTACCTACCGCACATTAGCCAAAGCCATTTTCAGCACTACTATTATTTTTCACCTGCACAGTAATTAGAACAGTGGTGTCCCATCTACTCTGGATATTAAATTATTTCCTACACTATCTGAAGCTGATTCAATAATGAAATTACTTAGCCTTCATAACTAACATTAGGTATATGCCATAATTAGGGTATAAAAAAGGCTCCTGTCTAAAGTTTCTAGTGTTTGAGAAACTGGAGTAAGCTTGGTCTCAGATTGGCCTCTCAGGAGTTCTGATTTAGTATCCTGCAACCACATTAGGCAGATCTGCTATTCCTTATGTGCATTTTATATTACACTATTATATCACAATTAAATACATATTGGCAATTTCAGTATAGCCCTCTTCCAGTGATATATAAACGTCTCCCCTTTATTTCACTTTGCAATGAAATCACATGGAAACATTTCAGTTATTTGCAACCTGCCTAAAAGGTCAGGAGTTTGCACGCTCTGCAACTGCTCAGCTGAAGCATGGTCAGTTTTTTTCCAAAATAAAAATGTTCTGCTTTGGTTACCTTAAATCATTTGACCATAATACTAAATGCCACATTTTTACACACTGTAAAATGGGACTTCTTTCCTGACTGTACTATGCAACCTTTACATTTTAGGATATTTGCCTGACATGAGACTTTTTCATACACATCTATGAATGACTGTGGGTGACTCAAGGGTTACTACCACATCCTACCTCCTCAGTGACTGGGAAAAGCAGTATATCTCACGCTGATCAATTTGCCACCATTTTTAGGTCTTACTAAATCACCAATTTCCTTGTTCTGGATCAGCAGGATAAAGACTCCCACAATCAGGACTTCATAAAAACTTCACTGCCATCAGGCTATTTAGGGGTAGCTGTATTGGTGAATCCCTTCCACTACAACCTGGATCTGCAGGCCAATTCACATTTTTAATTCAACTGGTCATAAATTCATCCTATTTCTAAATTGCCTTTAAAGATAATTAATTTCACAGACATAACCAAATATATTAAATATACTACCTTTTTACGATCGACAGACACACCAAGCCCTGTTTCAAATATAACTGCAAGGAAATAGGAAGCCTTATGGTATCCACAAGAACTGGAAACCACCAAGAGAGGGACAGAGGAGCCCATATTGCTGAGGCCATTGGTGCTGGACAGATCCTTTGCAACCTTCTCAAATATCCTCCGGCCAACTTCTAGAACTGTATGACTTCCATCTCCTAACATGAAAAATAAAACATAGGACACACAGTTAATGCAAGAGCTAAAATCAGGAACTGATTTACCCTCCTTAATTTAATGGGACTGAGACAGATATGCTGAACAGTGTTGTCTATGTAGACAACCAAAATTCTTAGAAATACAAGGTACTATTGAATAGGAAGGATGAATAAAAATCCAAAAGACTGTCTCACAGTAACTAACCACTAAAAACATAAAGACATCTATATTTCCTTCTACATAATAAGCCATCCTTCACTTGCAGTCCAACGTACAAGCCACATGACATCCCTTTACTAAGTTAGCAGCTATGAAAAAAAACATCTTATAAAGCATGAACTGAAGTCAAAGCATATTAACTTACATGCCATATATTGTGGAGTTATTTAAGAACAATAAAATATAATTACCACCTGGAGCACTGAAATCAATCTCTTGTAGCAGTTTGAACAAAGTGTGGTACTTCTCCCTGAGCTCTTTTCCCCATATGAAGGCATCACATTTGGATTTTTCTCCATATTTGTGAATCAGCTCCAAATAATAGTTTTCATAGTAACCTAGGGAAAATAACATATTTAAAACATGAAAGCTGACTTGGATAGTCTTTAAAATGAGCTTCTGGTAGAAAAAGAGATGTTTCTAGGGTAAACTAAAAATTCATGGGCAAGATGTGCACATCCTTAACACAAAGTAGTGCTAGAAACTCATACAGCTAGCACAGGCCACTTACAAATACGGAAGATTTCTTGTACTCTCTTCCATACTCCAGTCACAATGCATGCAACTGAATTATAATTTGAAACATTTCTGATTCTAATTGGACACAAGTGGTGTCCCTCAAGGGTCAGTACTGGGGCCGGTACTGTTCAACATCTTTGTCAGAGACATGGAATCACAGAATCATAGAATGGTTTGGATTGGAAGGGACCTTAAAGATCATCTAGTTCCAACCCCCCTGCCATCAGCAGGGACACCTTCCACCAGACCAGGTTGCTCAAAGCCTCATCCAACCTGGCCATGAACACTTCCAGGGAGGGGGCATCCACAGCTTCTCTGGGCAACCTGTTCCAGTGTCTGACCACCCTCACAGGAAAGAATTTATTCCTAACTCCTAATCTAAACCTACCCTTTCCCAGTTTAAAGCCATTTTCCCTTGTTCTACCACTACCTGCCCTTGTAAAACTCAGGCAGTGCACTTATGGACAGTGGCATTGAGTGCACCCTCAGC
>NW_010291842.1:111337-115038 GCF_000700745.2 Antrostomus carolinensis | reverse complement strand
TTATATTATATTACTATCTCATTTATTCTTTGTTTCAAAGCTAAGAAGTATAAGCTTTGAAAAATGGATCAACGCAACCCAGGGTTTCAAGACTGACAGTACTAAAGAAACAGAAAAAGAAAAAAGTATGTGAGTCGTAGAGAACTCCAATATACATTTAACTTTGAAAACAACAACTATTTCTTAATAAGGAATGGTATCTTATGGGAAATGGATTTCTAACTTACAGAACAAAAGGCTGAGATTATAAAGCAAAATCCCAAACTCATACAAAAATACGTTTTTCTTCCTATATGTATATATTTAAATTTCTATATATAGAAATATATAATGTATATTTCTACCCTTGTAGTCGAGGCTAGTTTGTCACTAACTGACTATATCTTCTGAACTTCTTAGTTACTTTTCATATGTAAGTTTATATACCTCTTTTACTTTTCTTTATTTATATTTTACTTCTCTATCTTTCAATATAATCCCTTCTGTTTCTGATAACTTTACCATTTAATATATTTTCCTTTGTCAGAAAACAGATTGTTTATATTACAATTAAGCTGTAATAGAATGCTAGGGACTGAATACTAATGAGGAGAGATGCTCTTCATTAGTGGGAAACACAAATCCTCTTTTTGTTATATAGGATTAAAATTCAAGCACATTTCTCAAGAGACAACAACCAAGGTCCTTCCCATACTTTTTAATATGCACTAAAATATTACCCTTGCAAATCACCATATTATCTCCGTGAATATCCTTTATATCATTTCTCATAGCAGGAAAAGGTGAGTAACATGTTCTTAGCCCAAGAACAAAAGTATTTTGAAAATAATTCTCTGAAGCTGTTCTGATATTTCAAAAAATATTTTATGTCTAAAAAAATGAAAAACAATTCACAGAACTACCCAGAAGAGGTGTTTCAAAAAAGAAAAACAAAAAACCACAGAATTGAGAGATCCATGTTCAAATCTTGCTTATTTCTGAAAGACTTTGTACCCACATTAACTTATTCCCCCATGTGTGCTATAATCCTATGTGGTATCCTCAGTATCTCCTTCTGACTTTATTCCATATTCAAGTCTATTAAATATTCATTAGATCAAGTACTGCAACACAGATATGCCCTTTGGGTGTACTGTTGACTGGGATATAGAGTCATTCCTTCTATTACTGACTTTCTGCCTATCTACCTCATATGCTGGCTAAGCACACTAACCATGAGGTATAAATGAAGATGTTTTGGCATCCACCTTTTTGGGAATCTAGGTGGATTATTTTTGCAAGTGTCTATTTCAGGAATGTTGATATACTTTGAAAATTTATAATTTAATTGCTTTCAGCATTTAAAAAAATATTGCCTTTTCTGTTTATCCAGATTTATTAAGGGAGTTTAAACTAAATTTAAGAATCTGTCAAATGACATTTTTTACTACATACTAAGTTAACCTAAGCCACTGATTTTTCATTTATGTGCATATGAATTAACTATTAGTGCTTTATGGTTATGCATTTAACAGACAACTTAGAAATCAAACTAAATGTCTCTAAATGTTAAAAAAATGTTAAAAAATAAAATAATTTTGAAGTAGTTTATCAGCAAACTGGTTAACGGACAAAATTATGTAATAACATCCCAAAAGGAGATTAAGCTTTTATAAACCAAATCCTCAGATAAATATATTTCTTCTTTCCATCACAAGAAGCAAATAAATCTTAGCTTATTTTTAGCATACTGCTTATTGTCAACTTGTGGCAGAATAAATGTCATTCATATAAACAAGAAATAGCTCAAAGTGTGATAATATATATTAATCTGGAGGTACAGGGACTTATTTGTTTATTTTTAAAACAAATTGACAATATTATCTTAGATACATGATCATGGATAGTAGAAGAGATGAGAAATGGATTTTTTTTTGTTTTGTTTTGTTTTTTAATTGGTAACCCTAAATGAAAAAAATATAGCATTAAAATGATTTAATCAGAGTCCAAAAATTCATTTGGAAACAGCTAAAGATTTCCTAACTTGTCTGTAACTCATTTGCCACATTCCCCTCTGTCAGGTTCTCTCCATGGACTTCAATTGCCCCTCCTTCTGCATCAATTTCTGACCATGGTTCATGATGGAATATGAACTCTGCTTGGGAACCCCACCTACACAGACACGGATCCATTAGGTGCTTAAAGTATAACACTTGGCGAACACTACCTGCAAAGTGTAAGCTAAATAGCAGCAAGTTTAACTTTTTTAAGTATATATATGTATATATTTTTTAAAAAGAGGAAAATCTACAGAAAGCAGATTCTACCTGAAATCATTTCACTTGATTTATTTTAGTCAAAAGTCAGATATTATCTGTGACATTTTAAGAGATTTTCATTCTCCTCTGATAAAGGCAGATGCTGGACCACACTCTTATTAGTGCAAAGATAACACAGCACCACACAGGGCAGGTCCAAGGCTCAGGTGGTTAATCAACCCGACAAATCTATCTCAACCACCTTTATAACAATATCCCAACCAACTTTTATAATGCAACACTCCTGTGCTGCCCTTGGGGAAGAGGATTCAGGAGTGAGGGCATGAGGTTGGTCTTGAGAAGGGGGCAAGATGGGGAAAATATGTTGTTTTAATGGTTGTAATTGTTTCTCACTACCCAAATCTGCTTTAACTGGCATAAATTAAATTACTTTTCCCCAAGTCGAGTCTGTTTTGCCTGTGACAATAATTAGTAAGTGATTCCCATGTCTTTATCTCAACCCTCAAACATTTCCATCCTGTCCACTTGAAGAGGGGGAGTGAGAGAGGAACTAGATGGGCATTTGGCCCCTTGCCAAGGTGTCCTGTTTTTGCTAGGATGGGGTTAATTTTCTTCTTAGTAGCTAGAAAGCACTGTGTTTTGGTTTCAGTGAGGATTGTTATGAGAACAATGTTGATAACCACAAGGACACTGTGCTTGGGCAGTTTCCAAGAACAGAGGACTGGAAGGGGGGAGTGGAGAAGAAAAGTGGAGTAGTTAATAAAACCCAGAATTGACAGTTGGATATGCCAATAAGATATTCCATATCATATTACGTCATGTTTAGTATAATAAACGGGACTGACCAGAAAGAGGAGGATTCTCTCGGGAATTGCTCAGGCTCGCTTTTCCAGGATTGCGATTTCACTTTTGGGGTTCCTTTCACTCCTCTAGGATAATTATCAGTGGGTGGTGAGCAATTGTACTCTGCATCGCTCATAGATATATAGCTGTTACCATTATTACTCTTATTATTTTAATTTTATTTTTACTCTAATTATTAAATTGTTCTTATCTCAACCTACAAGTGTCCTCACCTTTACCCCTTCAACTCTCTCCCTGATTCCCTGGGTGGGGTGAAAAGGGACAGAGGGAGTGGTGCTGTGACTGACTGTGTCTTGTTTGGCTGCCAGCTAAGTTAAGCTATCACACAAAATTAACCCACTACAGCTCTTCATGATCTATTTTTTTAACACTGCTCCATCTGTATATCTAATCTTACTGCTGAGGTCAATAACTATTTAGGCATCAGACTGTATGTCAAAACAGGTATAAAATGTTTTCTTGCTCCTGTGTAGGTGAAAACAAACAAACAAACAAACAAACAAAATCTTCCTGTCCTCTGCATAACAGATTTTTTATGTACTTAATTGATATAATGGGAAGTACCTAAAAACAGGGTTT
>NW_010291842.1:106454-111309 GCF_000700745.2 Antrostomus carolinensis | reverse complement strand
TGAAAGATATTTTGGAAACCAACAATTTAAATAATTTCTAACCTGTATAAGTAACTGTCATGGCACACAAGTTTCTGCTGAAATTTGGATCCTTTTAAAATCCTAACTGCATCTTGTATTTAATGGCTCATTCAGTAGTCCAGAGAGCAGTAGGATCATACAAATGAGAACTCAGATCTGTATTTTTCAGTTACAGAGCTAACCAGATTGGTCAAAACCCAAAAGTTTGGTTTTTTGTTTGTTTTTTTTTTAACTGTCTCCTGTTGGCATATACAGTTAGTCTGGGAGTTCCAGCTCCATACAAAAATACACAAGAATTTTCATACTACCTGGTAGTGCTAAGACTAGTCTTGAGCACCACTGAACAAAGGTAAAACATAACCAAAGAATTTTTCTTCCTTTAGCTAAGATGATATCTACCCTGTTGAGATGAGGTCTCTTTAGCTTGGAGAAGAGGAGACTGAGGAGTGACCTTAATAAATGTTTATGAATATGTTAAGGGTGAATGTCATGAGGATGGAGCCAGGCTCTTCTCAGTGATGTCCAATGGTAGGACAAGGGGCAATGGGTGTGAGCTGGAACACAGGAGGTTCTGCTTAAACTTCAGAAGAAACTTCTTTACAGTGAGGGTGATGGAGCACTGGAACAGGCTGCCCAGGGAGGTTGTGGAGTCTCCTTCTCTGGAGACATTCAAGACTCTCCTGGACACCTTCCTGTGTGATCTTATTTAGGTGTTCCTGTTCTGGCAGGGGGATTGGACTAGATGATCTTTCAAGGTCCCTTCTGATCCCTAACATTCTGTGATTCTGTGAAGACACGAGATAGGATAGTTTTGAGAAAACATTCAGATTCGTCAGTAGGATAAAACATGTCTCTGAGAGGCACTGATGTGACATCAAAGTGTGTAAAAATAAAAAATATTAACTTTGAAAGCCTTCTATTTACTACATGCAACACCAACAGACTAACTAATGTGAATGAAAAGAGTGACTGAATGGCTGCTGTAAAGCTGCCTTTAGGTTGCAGAAATTGCATTATTCAGATAGCAGTCTAGGGGGGGGGGTTTCGAAAGTCAGACCACAGACCCTAAAATACAGTATAAAATGTGTTCTAGCTCCAAAAAAGGAGTTTCTGAATCACATGATAGCTGTGGAAATAGGAGACAAAACATGTACTGACTACAGAAGCAGGGTTGTGGTGAGGAGCGACTGTCAGTCTCAGAGTAGATGACATAAAATTGCCTGAAGCTGTACAAAGCAATGTGATGAGTAATGAGCCGTGGTTGCACACAGGTATGCACAGCACAGATGTCAGGAGTGTTGTTTAGTGAGGGTAACTCACTTTAACAGCAGGTCTATTTTCCATTAAATAGGTCCCTTATGAGCACTACTCACACTCCAGAGTGCCCCAGCACGGCCTCAGTGAAACATGATGGGTGTTTTCTATCATCAGGTCTTGGAATGAAAAATGAAATACATCACAGATGCATTCTGAGGACTTCTATGTTCATAAGGGGACCTATCTGTGCAAAGCTGACTGCTGAGACAACCACCTCTCCAGTGGCAAGAGGAGAAGGTGAGGTGGTATAGAGAATCATATCATTCTGAAAAGCACAGTGAACCAGGAAGGACAGGTACACCTCACTACAAGATTGCCAGTTTACAGAACTTGAAATTAAAATGGTTGGAGAAAACAAGAATAAAGGGTATCCTTGGGGGTTTTCACCTTTCATTTAGTCTCAGTTTGTTGGAAAAATGTCAGCTGAAAGTGCACCTTTTGAACCATTTTTTCCTATTCCAGACTCTTGAGGTTTTGGAAACAGAAACTGAGTGTGATTCTATATAAGGAAAAAAAAAAAAAAATCTTATGGGTTGTGTTCTGAATTTCACACTAGAGTACAGTACAGTTCTGCCTTATATTTTCTTTCATTTCTAACTTCTTTCTCCATTTCAAGGGTAAACACAATCACAGTAGCTTAGCTCTGGCACAAGCTGTCGCAGTAGACATTTTAAAAGTACAGTTCCCAATTTATTCCATCTCTGGGATAAAGAAAACCCCTAAGGGACCGCTAGGTCAGCCCAACAGTTTAGCTGAATTGTTAGTAAGGAGGCAGTCTGGCATCACAGGACTTGATCACAGAGTGCTTGGCCTGGCTGAGTAGCTTGCTTTGCTCCTGAGCTATGTGGAGGGTGGGAAATGCTGCCTTCATTAAAAGGTCCCTTTCCACTCAGATTATACAAGCATTGATCTAGTGCCACACAATCATATCCTACATGACTGTAAATAGTTGGAAGAGCTAGTATCAGTTAATCTGCTCTTAAGAAAATGAGGAAAAATGCAAAAGATTAAAAAAAAACAACAACAACAAAAAATTTATATTTGCTACATAGTGCATGTGAGTTGGTTTGCTGGAAACAATCTCAAGCGAGTGTAAAGTTCTCAAGCGAGTGTAAAGTGTAATTATTTGCATACCCCAGCTTAAGGTATCTGCATGACAGACAGGTTATGGGTGATTCACAACTAAGAGGGCAATGATCCAGCTATTAAATTATGTGTTTGCAGAAGCTACATCTTTAACAAGAGTCTACAAAGGATAGATTAGATTAACTCCAGATATCCTGACTTCTTGGACTGCTTTAGTCACTCCCTGGTTGCTTTTGAGGTATGGACAGGGCATAATAGGGCAGACAATAGCATGCCTGATGAAGTACAATGCAGTATGAGATCTATGAAGGTCAGCCTAGGTCGATGAAAGACCCTCTGTCCACTTTTTAATCCCCTAAAACTTTCTGTACACTGTCTGTAAGAACACACTCAAGGTCAGACAAATTGACTACATTGTTCACTCTCAGAAGTCTGCTCATGACCAACCCTATTGCCTTGGAACAGGCACATTCAGGCTAAGAAAAATGTCTATCAGTAACCAGTGCTCTAGGCCATGTTAAGGTGCACCTCTCTGCAACATCAGTGAGCTACAGGATTTTTCCCCTGACACACCTACTGTCAGGTAACACACCAAGATTATTTGCTAATGGCATTCCAGTTGGCTTGAACTTATTTCTGGTATGCCTGGTAATGCTTCCCTTAGACCTTTGAAACACATATTTATAAAAAGTTGAATTTTAAGACTTATTCTACCTTAAGTGGAGTTTTTCCTTTTTTTTTTTTTTTTTTTTTTTGTGTGTGTGTGTGTTTTGTTGTTGTTTGAGAGGTTTGTTTGTCTGGGGATTTTTTGAGTTTTGGTTTGATTTGGTGATTTATTTTTTTTTCCCTGTTTTTCTTGCCTTGTTTTCCCCTAAATATAATTTATGATCTGAATTTGCCATTTATTTGCTTGTCATTTCTATTTGACCTGATAACTTTGGGATTCACTGGTTATTTTCAAGAACATTGAAGAGATTAGTATAAACTATAAAAATGAGAAGATATATTTTTTGAAAATCGGTGACTTAGTGAGGTAGAGATCCTATTGTGGACCTGTCCTCATTGTTAGCTGAAATAGAGCTGGGTTTCTTTTTCAGTAGCTAGAATTATGCTGTGTTTTGCTTTCAGCCTGGGACTCACTGTGAGAGAGACACTGATAACATATCAATGTTTACGTTTTTGTTGCTAGAAGTGAAGAAATTTGTGTTCTGTTAGTCCACAAGCACAAGATTTAAGGGTGGTGAAGAATATTTAAATTAATAAACTTAATTGACAGTTAGATGTGCCAATGGGGTACTCCGCATCATATCACGTCATGTCCAGTATATTAGTGAGGGTCTCTTCCTCTTTTAGCTCTCCCTGGGTTTTCGCTTGGGCTCTCATTCTTCCTGGATTGAGGTTTTGGTTCAGGATTGTCGCTCCTCGGGAATCATTATCTGGAAACAAGCCGGGCTTGGTCAGGAGAGGGGTGAACTATAACATTGGGTGTCACTCATTTGCATATTTAGTTACTGTTATCTTTATCTTTACTATTTTAATATTAGTATTATTTTAAGTTTTTTCTCTATTATTAAACTGTTCTTATCTCAACCTACAAGCCTCCTTATCCTTGCCCCCCCAATCCTCTCCCCTGTCCCCTAGGTGTGGGGGGGAAGTGGGTGAACGGCTGTGTTGGCTGCTAGCCAAGGGCTGGCCTACTGAAACTATCACAGGACCCTACTGGGAAAACTAGGCAGACAATTCAGCCCTTATTCAGTCTCTTATTCTGCACAAGAGATGAGAGAGCTGCCAGCTAATAACGTATAGCCACTAAATATATGGATAATTCTGAATCGCTCACTGTCTTGCTATCAGTTAGACAGCTGGCAGATCAAAAAGACATATACAAAGGATGTGCAAGCAATTGACAGACTTTCTCCAGACATCAAAATCTTTGGCTTTTCAGCAAGTGATTTCTAGAAACCAGTTGGGATAATAAATTTGTGACACAGTTGAGGAACTCAATTAATTTCATACGTGGCTTTACCAGAAATATTTCAGTCCTTAATGGTCTGGACCAGGTTTGAATTTGCAGAGAATAACTCCATAAGGCCCTATCCACCATGCATTTAAACTCCTATGAATTGCTCTTTTTAAATTTATCACAATTATCTGGAAGCATATAGAAAACAAAACAATAATGAAGGAACCATCAAAAAGTTTCATGAGGCTGGAGAATGTTAGATAACTGCCCTTACACATTTTTCTTGGTTTTACTAAGATTTGCATGAAGTGTGGATTTAATCAGCAGCCAACCTCATTGAGTCATTTGCACAGGTTCTATGTCTTAGAATCATAGAATGGTTAGAATTGGAAGGGAGCTTAAGGATCATCCAGTTCCACCCCCCTGCCATGAGCAGGGACACCTTCCACTAGACCAGGTTGCTCAGAG
>NW_010291842.1:82545-106266 GCF_000700745.2 Antrostomus carolinensis | reverse complement strand
AGGCCCCTTCAGGTACTGGAAGGCCACTAAAAATTTTCCCTGGAGCATTCTCTTCTCCAGGCTGAACAGCCCCAACTCTTTCAGCCTGCCTTGACATCTCTGGCTAGATTTAATTCTATCAGGGCCTTGGCTTTCCTATCCTGATTCCTGGCCACTTGGACAGCTGGCTTTCCTAACCTGATTCCTGGCCACTTGGACAATTTATCTGTATTCCTCCCAGGTTACCTGTCCTTCATTCTACTTTCTGTAGGCTTCCTTGTCAAGCTTAAGTTTGTTCAGGAGCTTCTTGTCCATCCATGCAGGCCTCCTGCTGTTTTTGCCTGCCTTCCTCTTTGTTAGGATGCATCAATCCTGAGCTTGGAGGAGGAGGACCTTGAGTATTAGTCAGCTGTCTTGAGCCTCTCTTCCCTCCAGGAATTTATCCCACGCTATTTGACTAAGTATGCTCCTGAAGAGGTCAAAATCTGCTCTCCTGAAGTCCAGGGTGGTGAGCTTGCTGTGCGCCCTGTCTTACTAGTGGTTTTGCATGCAATTACACATATAATGAGGTAACACAACCAGTAGTCTTCTGAATCTTTCATGTGTTATCATTAAACTGATGTCACACCAAATTCTGTTCCACACATCTGTGGAGTAACTGTATTCATAACATTTTATGAACAATAGACTCCCTTAAAACAAGGCATTCAGACTGATGCCAGGTTGCCAACTGATCTTGCATCTGTTTCTTAGGAAATAAAAGCGCAGGAGGAAAAAGTCATGTCTTGCACAGTGCTTTTTATTATTCCCCAGCTTTTTGAAAGCTCTGTTGCTTGAGCCATCATTAGATCTCACAGACAAGCTCGGGAGTAAAGCAACTTAGCCTTCCTCCATAAAATTTGTTCATTTCACCACAAACACATCTGTGCACCAAGGAAAGCTCATCAGAGTGACATAAGACCTTGTTTACTTCTTATTTTCTTCAGTTAAGTGAAATGAAATTTGTCTTCTTTGTTAAGCTTCTCCTATGTGCTACAACCAAGATCAGAATCCTGTTGTAGTAGTCCAGGCCCACCTTGTGCAAGGTAATGAAAAAACAAATAAGAAGGAATGGTCTTTGTTTCAAAACACTTGCATCAATTTTAAAAAATTGAAAATAAAAATCAGGAAAAATAAATCCCCCATGACTCTCCCAGTTGATTGCTGGTGGAATGCAGGCTTAAATGATAAGTCAAGAATGTTGTCAAGAATTGGGCATCCATCATTGCTATCACATTTTCAGAAAAGCTCACTTGTTACAACAGGGTCATATTCTAAGTGTCATAGCTTATTTTGTTAGAGAGTTTTTAGGGGAGCATCTTTCTTTGGAAAGATGACTCCGAACACATAGGTCATTTATGCATGGTCCAATACATCTATCCTTAATACCATGAACACATACGTGCTAAGATGGTGTTCTGCTTAAGCTAAGTCAATGTGTGTCCCAAACATGTAGCCTCATCCAGCCAGAGGTCTGCATTGATTTTTCTGTGGTATGGTTGCCTTTATGCTTGGCTAAGAGCATGAAAATCTGATTCCTTAAGAAAGGATAGCATTTTGTGAGGGAATCATCTCCCACAAGTCAACAGGTTCACAATGTCAAAATCTAATCTGAGAGAGCACCCCAGCACAGTTCCTACTGTACCTAATGGGGAGTTAATAAACAGAGCAAACGTAGCTCCATCTGATTTGTGCGTGTTTACATTAATACAAACTAAATCACATCACAGACTTCATTGACAGTATTGACCAGGCTTCCATGCACTGCTAAGGGGAAAAAAAGCCTATGACCATCTTAAATGTAGACACCGACACTGTAGACTCATCCATTTAATCAGGAAGTTCTTAGACGTTTCCTGAAGTTGTATTCAGAAATTATGCTTTATGCATTCAATTACAGGTTACATATATATAATAAAACCATTTTCATTACTGCAAATCATCTACAAATACCTACAATATCAACTGAGTATACTGTTGTGAAGTAACTGCTGTTTTCTAGCCTGTACTATCACCTTTCAATGAAATAACGTTCATGGACTTTGACAAAATTCAAAGGATTATTGTTGACACAAGAAGCTTTCATTAGAGGAATGGGTGACAAGAAGAAAAGACCTCACACAGGTATTATTAGCTATGATTAAGTTTTTAAGTGCAGTCTGGGGTTGACAAAATTCAAAGGATTATTGTTGACACAAGAAACTTTCATTAGAGGAATGGGTGACAAGAAGCAAAGACCTCACACAGGTATTATTATCTATGATTAAGTTTTTAAGCGCAGTGTGGGGTTGGGTCATAATTGTCATTTTTATGTTGGTCAATATTTAAGTAAAGAACTTGTAAGGATTCTGGTTAAATGGGGTTTTAGTGTGTCTGTAATCACTCAGCAATCCATGAAGTAATAAGTGAACATTACCAAGATTAAAATGTTGCCCAAATAATACCTGTGGAGAAAATGGCAAAAATCTCAAAACGTCTATTGTAATTTAAAATGGGAATGCTGGAAAATGGGAAGTTTAAGGCTAACCTATTGAATTGTACAAGAGTTTTTTTTCAATCAGACATGCACTGCTAACCCTGGCAAGTGAAAGGAAGTTTTCAAACCAAGACTCAGAAAAACAAACGATTGACTTCAGTAGTTTATCTAAAAATGCCTTAGACCTTAAAAATTAAGTTCAAATTGCATGTCTGCTATGTAAACAGTTTTGATCCACATGCATATGGGACTCCACAGCAGCTGTACTAGTACAGGGAACAAAAATGCCACCAGAAGAGTGGCAGGATGGATCCAGGTTTATTTTACTAGTTCTTTCTTTTTGAGTTTCAGATGTAAATATACATTATCTTTAAAAAAAAATAAAAATCTGATATTCAGCTCTTCATAAAGTGTTGTGAAAGTGATTGGAAAGGTCTTAATTAATGCTATTCTGTAAGATGTAGAGATAATATAATAATATGATATTATCATATTCTCTATTGAGACAAAATAGAACAGAATAACCTGTTATCAACATTTTATTCACCATCATTCAGCATCTGTTGAGAAGGTAGGAACCTCTTATGAGTTACTGGAAAGATTCCCCATGTCTTTGAACCCAGGAGCCAGTCCCCTCTATCCCCCGTATTCTCCAGAGGCACAGCTTGATCTGGAGAAGTGCTAAATGCATTACCAGCATTGCTTTCCTTTTAGGCAGAATGCTTTGAAAGCAGAACTGTCATTAACGTGAAATTGCTTTGGCCAGCACTTAAGCTCAATAGAACAATATTTAAAACATTAACTACAGACTTCCAGCTGAGCTCTTCAGCTCTTCTTTTCTGTCACATTACACAATACAACTGCTTTATGCTGACTATCTGCCCTTTCTTCCTCTTTCTTAGTCTTATCTCAATAAGGCCTGTCTCAGAGTCACTGAAAGGAAGAAAGAGAAGCTGAATATATCTGACAGCTATTTCTATCAGATAAACTAAAGTTCAAATGAGTGGAACTCTTTTGCCGTTCAAAGGCCTGCAGTCCCCTGATGTTTTCTCATGCAATATAGACCTTTCTGAAAACTAGGGATTGCTGTCACTTTCTTTGTGCAGTGATGTGGGACCGATCCACCTTTGATTTGCCAACTTTGCTAAAGGATAAATATTTCTGCTGTGGGCAAGGGGAGTATGGCGTCACTCAAAGGAAGTGTAATGTTATTGACTTATTTTCTAACCATCCCATCAAAATAAGTTTTAAGATTATTTAGAGTTATCACCCTACAGTCCTTTCTAGGTCAGGTTGTTCTCTGTTCTTACAGTGTCAAATAAATGGCCACATGAAAAGTTTTCTATTTGACAGGATTCAACTCAATGATCTTTCAGATTAAGGTGAGTATATTGATTAGAGCTGGTTTGGAATAAAAATTTACCCTTCAATAGAAACATTTTCTAGGCTATTCACCCAATGAGAAAGCATATAAAAGAAGGCAACTGAGTATTTTCATCAATAATTTGCTTTGCTTTTGTAGACTGAGAAGGTCTTTGAACTGACCTTCAGAAGGTCCATAATGTCTCAGACAAAGAGGTGCATCCTAAGTATGTTCAAACCCCTCCCTTTCCCTGAAAATGAACTTTTCTGTGCACATTTAAATTAACCACCAACATCTTTTAGTCCTGACTTCAGAATTTCTATTTTTTAAAAAGGGATGGCCCAGAGACACTTACTGTTAAACTCCATTAAAGCAGAGCTCTGCTCAGTTCAAGATTAATTGTACTTTGAGTTGGATGCAAACCCAAGAACAAAAGTTATTTTGTTAAATGACTCAGGCTACTAAAGTGAATAGTTATAAGCTTTATTAGTGTGATTATGACCTGTTAAAGTCACATTAACTTTTTAGTATGCCAGGGGTTGCCACTGTAATGCCTGATAGATTAAGCTGAAGGCTCATTCACTGCTCTTTAAGCTTCACCAACAGATTTTTACATAACAATTTATACCTGCTCTGTAATTAGTGAACTCCATAATGGAGGTATGATCAATATTGCCAACAGACAAGGCTATAACCTTATTTTGCCAGCTTCTTTACCTGTCCTAAAAGATCCTGTCTGCCTTTTGTCTTTCGATTTGTAGCTCAAGGTCTGGAGTGTCAGTTTGGGGTATGCTGAAGGCTTCTCAACAAGTTGACTTAGAGGGTAAAGAGGCAAACCTCTCAAGAGATCGAAGCTTAAGTCCTAGTACATCACAGGGTCAGAATCACAGAACTCTACACTGTATTCATACATGAACTTTATGGTCCAGTGATGATGTTGTATTCAGGAACAAACCTGCATATTTTTGGTGAGATTTCTTTGAAAAGCTTATGAATATTAGAAAGAGGCATTTAGCTCTAGTTACAGTAGAGTCTCATCCACTGTCAGCAGCTATAGGAGGTTCCTTAAACAACCTGCAAATTACCACAAAGATCCTCTCTTTCTTCCAAGGACACAATCATAATACAGCATTGATTTTTCTTTAGATTCAGAACTGAAATTTCTAAAAGAAGGAGCCTCAAAACCATCTTCTGGCCAGGTATTTACCAGCTCTTACTAAGAGATAATTGGCCATTTTGTGCATATTAGTGTTTATCTTAATTTTAAAATTAAATAATAAAACGTTTTTGAACATTTGAAAATTATCTGAATAGAACAGTTCAGAAACTAAAATGTTTAAGTACCATACCTAGTTGAATCATGGCTATCAGTAGCACCCATCTATTTTTCATCTGGTATTTTTAATTATAAATTTTCAGTGTGATAAGCTAAACAGTTCAGATGAAATTGTAATTTTAAATGTTCCTTCTATTAAGGACAATTTTAGAGTAGCTGAAATGTAATTTTTTATCCAAAATTTCTTGTTTCAGTCTGTGTTTGTTTGTTGTTGGTGGTGTTTTTTTTTACTTTAAATTTTATTTTGGTAGTAGAAAAATGTTAAACAAGAAATGAGAATCTGTAAAATGACAAATATAGAATTATAAGATTACCTTAATTCAAAGCTTCTGATTTTCATATTTTAGACAGCAATATATTATTTGTCCTGGAATGTGTATGATTTTTTTTATTTATAAATTAACCTACCATTTTTCATAGGTCACAAAGCTATGTCCACAGTCCTTTTCATCCACCTTCAAGAGGCAGAAAGTACTGCTATCTCCTTTTTACAAGCATAGATTTGACAGATTTTTTCAGTAGAGAGAAAGTTAATTTCCTCTGAAAGTAAGCAAGAAATGCTGGCCAGCTTGACAGTTGACTTTTTCATCATCAGGAAACAATATTATTATTTGTAGACTTCTGCAATTTCGTGAAATAACAGTCATATTTTAAAATCTATATACTACCTATCTATTAACATTTTTTTTTTCCCCCTGAAAGGTATTAGTAAGGAATGGAGTAAATTTTAACTAGATTAAGTTTATTAGGGCATGGTAGCCTTGTTTTGAGAAATGAGATTGGCTCTACAGATGGAAAATGGAGCTTTTTATAAAAACTTTTGGTCAAGACCAAAAACGTAGAAGTTTAAGGCCTGCATTACTCCCTATGATTAAAATCAAAGTGAAGCAAATTTTGTTTTTTTCTAAAAAAATTATATATTTTGTTTGTAAAAACTATATTCCGTAATTCAAAGATCAAAAATAATTTATGGTGAGTGCATTAATTATTTTGGATCTTAACTTCTTATTTTTAAACTGAAGTAAACTAAGGTGGTTGAAACCAAAAGAAAATCTCTGATTTATGGTCCCTGTCAGATTTAGCCACCGCATCTGAAGAGGTGACCTTTCAAAGTGTCTGCCAAGCCATTCCAACTGTGCCTGCCACCCCAGAACAGTAAATGTGTAGACACCAGGTGCAGGAATTTAAATTTGCAAACTGGGAAAAACCATAAATGTTCTGATTTTTGTTTGTTTGCATTATTTTTTGGTAGAAAAGTTAATCACAAGTGCAAGATATTTCATTTTATTTCCTTTTATTTCACTCTTCTTCATCTTCCTCATCTTCATTTTATTCATCTTCTTCTTAAAGAAAATCTCAGATCCCATTAAAAACCAGATTTAGCAACACAGAAAAATGCAGAATGCTCATTCTGACAAATTACACTATTTCTCTGCTGCTCAGCTACATTAGCTGCTGTTAGATTTCATTGTCCCACATCAGATACTGTTAGAGAATTACAGAAATATGTTAAACATATCGAAATAAACAAATAGCATTTCACTTTTTGCATAGCTTTTTTTATTGATCTTTCTTGGTTTTAATAGGATAGGATCAGAAATCAACTCTTTTCTGGTTCAACTAAATGAGTTTTGGGATTGCCAGGCAATCAGACAAGGAGTTTATGGGGAAAAGGACCAATGTTACTTCGGTGTATATATTGGAATAAAAAAGCCAGTTACAAAGCTGTTAGCCTAGTTCAGGATGCTTAGTAGGATCTTCTTCTGAGTAACAATTTCAAATAAAACTAGAATAAAAGGAGAGGAAGAAAATAAACATAAAGGTTAACATATGTAACCAGGTTACTAACAATCTAAGGACTCTTAAAACAATGAATGAAAGAAATCTGGAATAATATTAATTTCAGGTAAAAATATTACTGATTTTTGTCAGTTGAGCTTTTTTTTTTTTTTTTTTTTTTTTGCTGCTGAGAGCAATAATCTTAGTATTAAGTATGTGGTGAGTAGAAATATCAAGCGAGTACACTGTAACCAGGCCAACTTCTTCATCAACTGAGGCAACAGCAACTTTTTATGCAAAATCTGAGTCTATATTTTAAGTCTGAATTTCAACCATTGTTATATGAAGATAATATAGTTTGCTTCTTTTAGGATGTAGACCTCAGTAAAAGGATTTGTTCCAATCTATGTTTTTTATTAGAATTATTATAATCATTATTCATTATGATTGGAAAATAAATGAATAAATAAGTA
Source organism: Antrostomus carolinensis (assembly GCF_000700745.2). Classification (NCBI taxonomy): domain Eukaryota; kingdom Metazoa; phylum Chordata; class Aves; order Caprimulgiformes; family Caprimulgidae; genus Antrostomus; species Antrostomus carolinensis. Next base: position 98,821 of record NW_010291842.1, on the reverse strand, counting down.
AGGCTCATGTCCTCTTAAATAAACTTATTTATCTTTCTTTTTCCTTTATTAGTTCTTATAGATCATCATAGAGAATTTTTAAATCTTAAGTGCCTAGATAGAGTTCAATAAAACTCATTTTGTTATGCTGAGATTTTTTAAAAACAATTTTGTTTTCTTCTTTGTTTCAATTTCCCTTCAGCATTCTGTAGGTGTGAGGTAAACACTATTGGGGTTTTTTTTTGTTTTGTTAGTTTTTTCTTTTTCTTTTGAACTCCTATATCTCTCCTTCTCTAAAATTTATTTCTATTTCTTGCCTTGAATATTTAAGAGGAGGCTGGCATTTTCCATTCCTAAAGCATACCTCTGTCTGGCTCAGAGACAAATTCCTGATGAGGAATTGGTTGCATAGTGTACACAGCCATTTTGAGCAGAGTTGACTGTTGCTAAACCTATCACAAGAGAGCAAGGAGATCAAGACAAGAAACAGTAGGTGTTTAGTAGAGACATATTTAAATTAGTCTGGTAAAAGACAGCCTAATGCAGTAGCATGGGCCTTCCTGATGACACATTACAGGGTTGTTACACTGATCTTTCTCTCATTAGTTCATTCTCTGTTGTTTGACACTTCCAACTTAAAGCCTCATGAGTTAAACAGGCTAAAGCAATGGTGGAGTCCTGCCATGTACAGTCATTTCTCTCTGCATGGAGCAATTAGAAAACACTAATGAGCATCCCATGAGGATCCCCAAAAGAGCTCCACTGCTGCGTGTCATATGCACAGCAGCAAAGAGCAGTGGGAAATAATGCCTGGAAATGTTTGTTAACTTGATCATGCCTTGCTACCAGTTTAGTCTATAACTGCAGTACAGTAAAGGCTGCCATCTTCTGATTTCCCTGAAGAAGCAAGACTCAGCATAAGTTTGGAGAAAAAAGAAATATTTTTTTTTTGTGGTGGGTTAACCTTGGCTCAATGCCAGGTGCCCACCAAGCTGCTTTATCACTCCCCACCTCAGCAGGATGGGGAGGGGAGAATATAAGATGGAAAAAAAAATAACTCATAGGTGAAGATAAAGGTAGTTTAATATAAGCAGAAAGCAAGGGCCACATGTGGAAGTAAAAGAACAACTTTTTTTTTTTATCTACTTTCCCATCAGCAGGCAATGTACGGCCACTTCACAGGAAGCAGGGCTTCAGTATGTATAGCAGTTAATCTGAAGGACAAACGTTGTAAATAACAAATGCCCACCACTTCCCCCTCCATCTCCTAGCTTTTACGTCTGAGCAGATGCCATACAGTATAGAATATCCTTTTAGACAATTTGGGTCAGGTGTCCTGGCTATGTCCCTTCCCAGGACCTTCCCCACTCTGAGCCTACTGGGGCTGGAGTCGAATGCTTGGGAGACAGCCTTGATGCTGTGCAAAGCACAGCTCACCAGTAACCAAAACACTGGTGAGCTATCAACACCTTTCTATCTACTCATACAAAACACAGCATTATGAGGACTGCTGTGGGGAAAATTAACTCCATCTCAGCCAGATCCAATACAGCTTCAACAAACTATTAAGCCTCAACCTAGTTGTAGCAGTAACAATAAAGCAATGGGAATTGCAATCAGGGATTTAGACTGTCAACTATTCAATTTTGTACATGTTAGTAAAATTGAGGCTGAGATCCAAGCCTTGTAACCTGAGAGGTATGAAAAACTAAAGTTGATGGACAGTTAGTTGAGGATAGGGCAGAGTGGGATTGGTGAGCAACGGAAGAAAAGGAACAATGGAGGTTAATTACACTGCCTGACTTTAGAATTCTATTTTGAGTCCTAAGTGAAGAACCTCTCAGGGGTAATTCAGAGCTTACTTTTCTACACTGGCTATATTAAAAGCTTAGCATTCAAACTTAGATACAAAAACTATCCATATAAAATAAGATTTTAAAGGCTGAGAGGTTGGGGTTGTTCAGCCTGGAGAAGAGAAGGTTCTGGGGAGACCTTTTTGCAGACTTTCAATACTTGAAGGGGGCCTATAAGAAAGATAGGGACAGATATTTTTAGCAGGGCCTGTAACGATAGGACAAGTGGTAATGGTTTCAAACTAAAAGAGAGGAGATTTAGACTAGAGATATGGAAGGAAATTTTTACAGTGAGAGCAGTGAAACACCAGAACAGGTTGCCCAGAGAGATAGTAGAAGCCCCATCCCTGGATATATTCAAGGTCAGGTTGGACAGGGCTCTGAGCAACCTGATCTGGTTGAAGATGTCCCTGCTGAATGCAGAGGGGTGGGACTAGATGAACTTTAAAGGTCCCTTCCAACCCAAACCATTCTATGATTCTAAGAATACTCACTTCATTCATGCTATTCTGTCTCCATGATCAGAATAGCCGGCAATTGAAATAAAGATTTTTCTTCTGTCATAGATACATATAAGGTGCAATTATTCCTTTTTTTTTTTTTTTCTTTTTTTCCAACTGATAGATTCTATGACTAAAAGAAATTTGCATTTCTACAAAGCAGATTTCTTTGAGGTACTATGTATGCACAGATAAAAAAAATGTTTTATATCTCTATGCATAAATCTAGGTATTTATGTTGAATAGCACTCTCTTACCACAAAACATGAAAGTATCATTACCATGGAGATAATGTGTATGGCAACATAATTTTAAGACAAATTTTAGTCACCTATATATTTTTTTTTTTTAAAGCTAACATTGCTTTGGTTAAAGAATATATGAAATGATTAGCAATAGCTTGTGATTGTGATTTATGCAGGGAAAACGACCTACAAAATCTATCAAATTCTTGGTAAGCACATAGGAAATAACAAGGAACAACAGCTAGTTGAGGTTTGTTATGAAGAAAGCATGTCAAATGAGCTTTTTTTTCTTCTTCTTCTTCTATAGAATGGTTTGCGGATTGAGCAGAAGTTGGAAAAGTAATATATTGACTTTGGTAAGACTTGTAACACAGGCTTAGTGGTTGTTTTCCCAAATAAGCCTAAGAAATCTGGACTAGATGGAACTACCACAGAGTACGTGTAAAGACAATTAGAAAGCTATACTCAGTGATTATTTCTCGGTGGTTCATAGTCAAAACAGAAGGAAGTGCTGGGCAGGATCCAACAGGCATCTGCCTTCATTTTCAAGCTATTCAATACTTTTATTAATGACCCAGATGATGGAATGGAAAGTGTACTTATTAAATCTGCAGGTGACAACAAGCTTCAAGAAACTCAAGAACAAGACTTGAATTCAAAATTATGCTGAGACACAGGAGATATGGTTGGAAAAAGTATGATGAAATGCATTAGGGACTCATGCAAAATATAACACTTCACAAGCATAATCGGCTGTAAAAATTCAGAATGGGGACTAGCTGCTTGAGCGGCCATTATGCAGAAAAGTGTTTAGAAGTTATAGTGGGTCACAATTGAACACTCTCATCCTCCTCCAACACTCTCCCTCCATCGTAACTGTAAAACCAATAGTATAACCTTCAAACCCATATGCCATTATCCTTCCAATTTATTCACCACTGGGGAGGGCTCATCTAGAACAAAATATCCAAGAGAGCTGTGTACAAAAGCCAGAGGAGTGAGAGTGATCACATATCTGAAAAGCATGATATTGTAGGAAAGACTGAAAGAAAATGAAACCATTTGGACAAAAGAGGAAAAGACTGGAAGCATACCTGGTAACAGTCTTCCAGTAGGTAATGTGTTGCTGAAAACAGAAAAGAAATATCCATGGAGGACAGGAAAAGAAATACCAACCTGAATTTTATAAAAATTGAAGTTAGATTTCAGGTCAAAACTTCTAGAAGCAGTGGAATGGGTTTCACAGGCATAGAAATATTGGTTTGAAAGGATCTCTTCAGGTCATTTAGTCTAACTTTCTGTTCAACTATGGCGTGGAATGGGTTTCACAGGCATAGAAATATTGAGTCTAACTTTCTGTTCAACTATGGTCTGTTGCCACCATTAACTTTCCTGGAGGAGGTGTGGAATCTTTATAACATAAGGAGTTTTAGAGGATAATGAAACCAAAAAAGATGTACTTAGCCAAGGAATAGATATCTCAGTATTTCAGTTAGATAAAATATGTAATAAACTGGAAAGTGAGCAGTGAAACCTATGAGATCAGAAGGCAGTTCTGGATAGAATTAACGTTGTAATGAACTCTCTTACGAAGGGGAACATTTGAATGGTTAATTATTCATACAAAGGTTAGGAGTCTCTACGAGCATGAGGTCCATGAAAAATACCACTGATGAACTCTAAAAGCTGAGGTAAAAATACGTATACTTTGGAATTACTGGCTGAAAGGTCCTAAGAAAGGCCATAGATATAACTGGACTGGAAAATGTAATTACAGGGACATAAGACTTTTATTTTTAATACAAAAAGGAGAGACATTTAGATATAAAATCAGTAGCAAGTTCCATGAGTGGATGCAATGGAAATACCCTACTTCTCCCAAGACTTACCTGTAAGTGTTTTCTGTATTTCCTGAATCAGAATAGTTGAGGTTAGAAGGTGCCACTGCAAACTAAATAGTCCAAACCCCTGTTCAAAGTAGAATCAGCTGAAATAGGTTGCCAGGGGCCACGTTCAATTGGGTTTTGAATACTTTAAGGACAGAAACTCCATAAGCTTTCTGACCAACTTGTGCCAGTGTTTGAACATCCACACAGAAATCTGTATTCTCCCTTGAGATCTCAGTCGAGGTCTCTAATGTACCAATATAGTTACTTCAGTGAATGCCCTGTTGCATACCACCGTCATTGCTGAGTGCACAAAAAGTGACCACAGCAAACTTTCTGGCCCTTTCTGTGCCCTTTTCTGGACCAACAGCTGCATCTGAGAGCTGTACTCTAAGATCAGCAGCTATACAGACCTGTTCCTAGTACTTGTTGAAAAGGTGTTTGACACTCCCTAACCAAGAATCTACTATGGAATCAAAAATCAAAGCACCCTGAGATCAAGAATAGTTGGCAGAGAACATTAGAAGTTACTAGAGCTTACTGGAAATCAGGGCCTCCTGTAGCTATCCTTTCCCTGCCTCAGCTTGCACCCCAGACTTCAAAGAGCTCCCAGGAGTCCTCTGTCAGCCACAGAACTTCTCAGGAGATCTCAAAGAAAAACACAGATACTGCTGTGCAAACTGTTGTGTCTGCAAGCTGCCCCTGTTAGCTGCTTAGAAAGGGAAATGTTAAATTTCATAATAAATGTTAATTTTGATAACTTAATTTTAAAGTTGCATTAGTGTGAAAAAGAAGTGAATATTCTGTGTTTTATCCTGTAACAGTTTTTACATGTACTAGTATTGTTGGAGGAGTAAATTAGGTCTCCAGGGAGTCCTAATCACTAGGCTACAGACTAATGCTCCCACTTGTGCTCTGCCAGGTTTCATGAATCTCAAATTATTTTGCTATCTAGAAGATTACTTTACTCCTCAGGAGGGAGTGAAGAATTACGAATATGCACAAATTCCCTCATTCTCCCACTCTTTTCTGCATCTAGACAGTCAAAGTAGCTTATTCAGAATATGAGAGAAGTAGGGCTGAATGTCTACAAGTAAAGGTAAAGCAGAGGAATCAATGAAGTCCTAAACTTTTGCCTTATGTGTGGCTCTCTGTGACAAACTTTAATGGACCATGTTCCTCCGGGAAGGATCCTGATGAGCAGAATGAGCTGGCTATCAAATATCACAGACCTACCAGGACAAAAGTACCCTGTGACATTGAAGAGAAACTTAAAGCCGCTAAAGAAATTTTGGGTAAATGAGTAAATAAAATTCCTGTGGTATTTAGAAGCCTCTGGATCAAGAGTAAAATCTCTTAAAGTTCAACTTCACATTGTGTGAAGGAAGAAACACAACCTCTAGTTTGCTTTGAAATTGACAATCATTACATTTAGTGATTTCTAGTTTTAGTGCTGAGAAGAGACTTCGCAGATCTCCCACAGTATCTATCTGTTGGTCACCAAAGCCGGACACAGCTTTGTGTGTGAGCACTGTAGTTTTAAGACATAGAGGCCCAGATTCATTTAATTGAAATTTTATTACCCAACAAGACTAAATTACTACTATAATTACTGTAAACTTTCTCTGTAGTCAGTGCAGTGAACAACACTTTACAGAATCCAGTTTGCATCTCCTGTGGTCTCAATGCCTTTCTGGGATGTTATCATCCTCCTTCCTCTGATGTCAAAATGAATCTTGGCCACAGAGGCAGAGAAATTTGGCCTTGTGTGTCCTGGATGTGTGTAGTGGGCTCCAGCACTCACTACCTACCACACTGTCAATCACACAGCAGTCAAAGGTTCAGGAAATTTTGCAGATTGTTAAAGTGTTTGTTTCTTCATTCAGTGCTGAGAATTATTCTTTCTAAACTCAAACAGATGTGAAACTCTACTTGATTGATTTGAAGAAGCAACTAATTTGTCTATCAATCACACCCAATATTCTGCTATTTTTTGTGCGTAGTTTAAATTTGCTTAAAAGAATGCAATTAATTTCTACTGATTTTGTCTGCTTCTTCTTGTCTGGAAATTTTAATTTATTTTTAGGTCATAACTAGTAATGTAGCTTTATCAACCTGTCCTCCAATTAACAAAATTTTTTCTAAAAACAAATAGTCCTTTTTTTAGTAGAGTAAATGATTTTATAGCTATTAGCACTTGTAAAAAAAAGAAGAAAAAAACAAACCTCAAAACATTTCAACTAGGAAAACTACACATTCTTATGATTGCTATTAATTGAGAACAAAAAATGCAATCCTTATCCAGTTAGCTTGGCAAGATATTTCTTTAGAAGCCAGTATAAATGCTTTAGTAAAATAGGAGACCAAAGCACTGCACAGAAAGTCCAGCAAATCCAAAGTAACTCTATCCTGCCAACTCTATATATCCCTTCCTATATCCTTTGTATTTCCAAGGTACACCTCAGTGACTGTAAGTCAAACATAAATTCCTGTTATATGTGATAGCACAGGGGACTCTAGCTAAATAAATAACTTTTTAACTTTGAATGCTGGCATGATGAACTGATGACCTTGCTAATTTAGGGTCCAAACTCACAAGCCTTTGTCATACAAGTCCTCCTTATGAGATGTTAGTCCTATTCTTTTCATATCCTCTAATAAGCACATCAGCTTAGACTATCTAAGAATTATTGAGAGAAGAAAAGAGGACACTTTCTGCAAAATGGCAATGGATTTTCTTTGGAGGATCAAAGAGAAACATGCAAGTAAGGCTGTACACTGCTTTGAAGAAAGCAAACCAAACACAGGGAAGAAAAATGGCATTGCAAACTGAATGCCAGTAATTTGAACAGGCAACACTAAGGAAATCTAAGCTAAAATTTTCACAGCGGTGATAGTTATTGCACATTACCCACTGTGACAACACAAAAATTGAAGTAGTTTTAACAAACTAAAATCACTATGCCCATATTGTGTAGATTATGTCACTACATTTTTTGTTGTTCTTGTGGATTTAAAAAAACCCCAACATATGGAATTAAATCTTTTCAATATTCTTACATGGATTAATTTGACTGAAGAATCCTAATGTTAAATTAGCATTAAAAATGAACTCTTCAATAAGAGAGAACTCTCCGGTTGTTCTTTGCAGACACAGCAGCTACAGTAGCGGGTCCATGGTTCAGTTCCATGGTCTATAATCCAGACTCTGAACCATTAACAAAGCATATAAAGTAAAAGATAAACACCAATCCAGTCCATCAGAGTTTGCCAACTGAACTGTTCTTTGAACACATGCTAATAAATTTCCACGTAATGTACATTCACTGCCCACTGTAATGTTGAATTCTCATACATTTATGAGCAAATATTTTTGAAATAATTTGAAACAGAAGATGCAATTTGTCAGTGAGTATAGAGAACATGGTGCAATTGATTCCTTTAGGAGATTTGAGTCTACGGCTGAAACAGAAGTCCAGACAACAGCTAGATCACTGGCATTTTAGAAATATTGTATTACAGCCTCAGCTGGCATAAAATGGCATGCACAGTGGAGCTAGAGTGATTTACACCTGCAGAAAATCTGTCTAGCTTTTAAGATTTGTTTATGAAGGTAAAAAACAAAAGTAAAAAACAAAAATCACTTTTCCATGTGTTTTCTGTTTTTTTTTCTTTACTTATTTTTTATGATCTGTCAGAAGCTAAGGAATAAAAGTGTGAGTAAATTGTTGTGACTGAAACAAAGCCTGGGATTGCAAACAATTACTAGAAAACAGCATAAGAAAATTAAAATTTAAAGAAAAAGCCACAGACTACTACTGTGCTGCATTCTTTGGAGAATCAACTTGCAATGGATTAGCGCAAATGCGCCTTGATCCATCATCATGTTCTCCAGTTCAGCAAGCGCAAACTGATGCTTTGGAATGGAAGTAGTGTGAAGTAAATGCTGTAATTTGTGACTCTGTGACAGCAAATGAAACTCGGCAAGTGGGCCAAGATATCTGAAGCAAAACAATAATAGCTTGGTGAGCATATTAGGCAACCCCGGAGGAGAGGAGATGAAAGATTCAGGCAATAAGGGGAATGTATGTATTTTAGATGTTAGGCAACCCTATTCTCAAGACATTACAAGCAACAAGAACATCTGAAAAGTGCATCTGGGGTGGGTAGAAACATATTCACCTCTGGTAAACACATTTCCCAATAATACCTTAGTGAGAAGAAAAAAAAAAAAAAAAAAAAAAAAGGGATTATCACCCTGGCTAGTAGATTCTTTTCAGATGGCATCTGGCTGGAGGTAAATTGTATTATGAGACCTTTGTCTAGTTTTTATGATTTATGGGTTCAGTTTCATCAGATCTCGGATATGGTGTTTATTGGGTACTATACACTCCGAGAATTTATGTTGCATAGCTAAACATCATCTCTGTATATCTTTTCTCAGTAATCTCTGATAATACTCAAATGGGCTTTTTATTTTAAACATCTGGACAGCCGTATGGTTCGTAAGAATTAAGGTGCTAAGTGAAGAAAACAGCACAACCGTAAAACCTTTCGAATAAACAAAGCTTTCTTTGGAACATTAACTTCTTTACAGAGAAATCTTCTCTGTTCCTAAAAATGCACTTAGTACTTTATGTCTTAATCTCAAGGTAACGCTTTTCTCTTACAAATAATCTCAAGACATTTAATGGTACCATTACTGTAGAAAACTATGAGATATTTGCATAAAAAGCAAATCAACAAAGGAGATATATAAAAAACCTTTATTTTTTTTCTTCTAGCTTTTATCTTTGTTTCATACTAAAAGCAGGAAAATACTGTTCAGCAGTGTGTTCTCTTCTACACAGTAATAACACTGTCAGCATTGTTATAAAAATGGCTAAAGGTGTAATTTAGGGAAATTTGTCTGCATACTAATAATTGAGTTTCTATTTGTTGACATTGAAATCCAAAAAAGAGGGAGCGATAATGCAGTCTATTCAGTTCCCTGATGGAGTCTGTCTTTGTGTGTGTGCATGTCTATGTCAGCGCAGGTCTGCATGTGCATAGCTCAAAATCATATGTAAAACTATTCTCCCATGTGTAAATAATTAAAAATGCTAAGAATCGCTACTCAGAAGTCATATAAAGAAATAAAAATCATTGCATATTATTTTCCTTCCAAAGTATTTTAAAGAGTTGCAAATATGCTTCTACTTTATATTATATAAATATAAAAGTATATATTTTTGTGTATATATATATATATATATACATATGAGAACCTTCTTCAGTAATATAAGAAATCAAAATATGTAGAACTGGATATTCTGATAGCCTTCCTTTTTTTGCAATGCACTTTTCTTCATGAATGATTCTATTTCTATTATAAAATAATGTTGTTTGATTTTACTGAGGAATTAATTCCAATCTTAACTGAAGTTTGAGTGTCACAACCTGAATTACTGTATTGACTCATTCTCATTCATTTAAGTCTATTAAATGCAGTGGAACAGGATGGGTAAGTAAATGTTTGGATTACGGTGATGTTCAAGACTAGACCCTGGATGAAAAAGAGTTAACTAGGTCATAGTTGAACTATATTGCATCATCTGTTGTGAGGGGCCTTCCTCTCTATTTTTTTAGAGACAATTAGAAAATTCTTGTGCCAAAGTAGAGATTTTTCCTGATTATTTATCCTTTGCATTCTTACTACTGATTATTTGGTTATACAAGTATACCCATGGTTAAAAATTAGACTAGATATACATAAGAGATTTATGCAAAATATAGTGTTTAGAATTCTCAAGATGAGTTGCATTTTGATGATCTTCTTAAGGTAGGTTCTCTACTTTTTGGTTGGATTTTATTTTGGTTTTAGTAAGAATAGTTTTGGAAATTTTAAAGAATCTTTTTGTTGAAAGGTAAATTGGAAGGTCTTGGCAAGACTGACCTAGTGTGATTCTGAAAAGTAGTGATTTTCACAGAATTTCATAAGTACTGAACCATAGCTTAGTAATCGAAGAAACTCTACAGTGACAAATCCTTGTTTCCCTGTGTACAACTGAACTTGCCTGCATATATAGGAGTTGTTGAATAGTTACAATAACTTTGGAATGATCATGCTACTAATTATCAGTACTTTTGTGAACAAGCCAGTGAGAGTCCAGTGGAGGACCACTAATATAACCAGGCTACAGCACACAGCATATAAAAACAGGCTGAAGGAAATTGAACTATTAAGCCTAGAGAAGAGAAGAGAAAAGGTGACTGTAAGGGCTCCCATTATTATATAAAAGAAAATTTAAAGACAGATCCAAACTCTTCTTAGAAGTATTAGGAAGACTTAGAGGAAAGTGTCACAAACTTCAAGAAAGGAAATTCAGATTGGAAACGAGGAAAATATTTGTCCCTGGGAGAATGATGAATTATGGGAAAGGGTTCCCCTGAAAGGCTGTGATATCTCCTTCTCTGGAGATTTTTGGAAAGAGACTGGACAAGATTGTCTGCAACCTGACTTAACTTTGGATTTAGCCTTGCTTTGATGAAGGAGTTGGGCTAAAAACCTCCAGAGGTTCTTTCCAACCTACCTTATATTATTTTTTACTTAACTGAAGAACATAAGTACAGAGTCTAGTCCATGCTCTTTTTACAGTCAAAGGAAAGGATAACCTTCTGGAGGAATCAGTCCTTCCCTGGTTACAGAAAAAGCCAAGGTCAGCTCATCTTCTAACTCAGGTTCTTAGATATTCAAAGCTTTGTTGAAACAAGATGCCAGTCTGCTGGTCTGGACAAATATTCATTATAATGGAGGGAACCATAGGAAATGACTCAGTTCTAATTGAAGAGGGCATGTTTTGCTACCCTGCTTATCTTTTGTTCAGCTCTTTTGCTTTTTGAGCATCTTCTGAGAAGAGAGGGAAAGGTGTGACTAGATGGAGAAGAAGAAACAAAGCAGTCAGACACACAGTGTCAGTAGTACACTGTACTGACATGCAGTCTGTGGCTGAATTTGAGCCCTGCTGGTGATGAAGTAAATGCAAATTAGCATTTGCAAGCAGTCCAAACCCAATCCTTAAGGCAAATGCTCTTTTCCTCTGAAGCTCACACTCCATGTCTCCTTCTACAAATACAAGAGGAATATTTGTCCAGACATTAAAAACTATTCTAATGTACAGGAATTGACAGACAATAAATTTCTTTGTGTTTGAGGTTTTGAGACTGTCTCATTCCAAGTATTTATTAATGAAAAGGGGAGGAAAATGAAGAGTCTGGATCATTGATCTTTGTATAGATGTTATACATTTTTATGAGAAAGAAAGAGAGAGAGGCTCTTCAATCTTTCATTTTACTCAGTTTCTTACAGCAATATAAATCTCCAGTCTGCAGACAGTGCATCCTTTTGTGAAAGCTGGTGCTCAAAAGCTCTTTCTAGGTTGTAAAGGCTAAGTATTTGCCAAGGAAGGCAAGAGACTACAAGTCTATGTACACATTTTCAGGTCTGACCTTTAAATCCTGAGTACAGCCTTTTGTGTTTTCCCCTAGGAAATGATTAAGACCACAACAAGCAAAAGAAATCTGGATGCATTTTCCTGTATTTTCTGCCATGCATTAACATTTTGTGCTGCCCTCCGTACATGCTCATAAGAAATGGGCTCTGTGAGCACAGCACCTCTTTCACTTCAAATAGCTCCACAATAAACTAAATTGATTGACTTTGCTGAGGTTTACTTCATCAACTAATCCACAGCGTGAGGTGGAGTATGGGACAAAGCACTGGGTTGCTTCTCTGGAAAGCTAAATGGAAAATAAAGGAGGCTGTACAGTATGAACTGCAAAAGTCCTTATGATAACAGATGAGCGATGTCATATGGGAGTAGACAGTCTGCAGAACTCTGAAGGCAAAGGCGTATGTGTAATGACAGAGAAAGGGGTGGCCAGTGGGAGGGGTACACAGTTGTTAGACCTGTTCAAAGCAAGCGGCAGTGGATTTCAGAATCAGTTACCAAAACTGGACCGAGTGCCCATGCCCAGGCACCGGTGGGGGGCTGCAGGGATCCTCTGTGAGGAGTGGCTGGGCCTGCCCCATGCCAGACACAGCCAGTCCCAGCCGGTCCCAGCCGGCTCCACCAGCTCCATGGCAGGACACAGCTGAGACCCTCATCCAAGCTGAGGGCACAGGCCGGTGGAAAACAGGTTTCCGAAAGGGCCAAAGGCGGCAGAGGCAGAGGAGGAGGAAGCCAAGGAGGGAGCAGCAGCAGAGGGAGCCCGAGGCCGCAGGAGGAGGAGGGCAGGAGGTGCTGCAGGCCCAGACTATAGATACCATTGAGCCATAAGGCTAAGTCTAGAAGCACCTCCTCATGTTGAAACCATCTTCAAAGAGTCCAGGCACTGGGATTTTACATCCCTCTTCTACTCTCAGAAGCTTCTGTGACTAATCTTGACCAGGAGGTCTCTGATAAGCCGTCACAATGGCCTTATCATTGGGCTGGAAGGAACTGGGGTTGTTTCTGATACTTCTAGCACCAATGAGAGACCTCTTTTAAAACGACTCTGCTGCTGACTGCCCGTTGGCTGCAAAGACTATCAGACTGTAACTATTTCAGAGTGAAAGACTGGGAAAACAGGGTCCCAAACACATAGCTTTCACACCCAGGAAATGGGTACAGGCCGCAAGATGAGGATGACTAGCATTGGTCTTGTTAGAATTTCTCTCCCTTACTGCACCTCTACTTTCTGTTGCAAAAGAAAAACATAAACAAAACCTGGAGCAGAGGTGTAAATCTTACATTCTGCTTATTTTTTAGATAGTTTATTTTGTTTGGTTTGGGTTTGGATTTTTTGGGTTTTTGGTTCTTTTTTCTCCTGAGGGTGTATTTTGATAAGGATTCAGTGTGAAAATTATAATGTTTGTTGAATTCTAGCACAGAACTGCCTCTATCTATCAAGGTAATGTCTTCCATGGCACAAATCTTATATGACAGGAAGGACAAACCCTTTCCCTTTTGAGGCTGTATTTTGTTTATAATAGCATGGAAACAGCAGTGTTATACCAAGAACCTCTGGTCTGAGAAAAAATAAAATGTTGTTGGGTAAGAACTAGAGAGAAGAAATCAGTGCAAGGTTATCTCTGCTCCACCTCAAGTGTCTTTACAGCAGGTAAGGCAATTACAACTGTTTTTTTGGTTACATTACTCTATGTATAGTTACCATTCACACGCAAAACAGACACTTCATCTAATAGGAGGAGGAAGTGGGCGTATGCACATGAAAAGGTGTGAGGAGAGAAGGAATTTATCAAACTCAAAGCCTGCCTTGAATAAATAATTTTCACAGAGCCACAGAATGGTTGGAAAGGACCTCTGGAGGTCATCTGGTCCAAACCCAGTGCTCAAGCAGGGCCACCTACAAAGAGTTAGCCAGGACTGTGTCCTGAAAGCTTTTTAATATATCCAAGGATAGAGACTCCATAACCTCTGTGAGCAACCTCTGACATTATTCAGTCACTCTCACAGTAAAAAAAAGTGATTCCTTATGTTCAGAGAGAACCTTGTTTGTTTCAAATTATGCCTCTGATCCTGGTACTAAGCACCACTAAAAAAAGCCTAGCTCTGTCATCTTTATACCTTCCTTTCTGGTCTTCATATGCATTGATAAGATCCCACCTGAGCCTTCTCATCTCTAGGTTGAACAGTCCCAGTGCTCTCAGCCTTTCCTCATATGTGAGGTGCTCCAGTCCCTTTATCATCTTTGTGACCCACTATGTCCATGTCTCTCTTGTACTGAGAAGCCCAGAACTGGGCAAAGTACTCCTCACAAGAGCTGAAAAAAGAAGGATCACCTCCCTTGATGTGCTGACTACATTCCTTTAAAATATTTTGGCTATATATATAGTAAAATCACAGAATGATGTGGGTTGGAAGGGCCCTTAAAGATCATCTAGTTCCAACCCTTCTACTAGACCAGGTTGCTCAAAGCTTCATCCAACCTGGCCTTGAACACTTCCAGGGAGGTAGTTTGGCTCTTCTAATCCCAAAATGCCATAGAAAGTGAGCTAGACCCTTTGGATAGGTGCTGGAAAAACGAAAAGCCCTATTTGTCCCAGGCCATTATAAAAAGCTCCTTAGGAAGTGTTTTGCGTAGACCTGGTGTCCTTCTCCCAGAGTTCTTTCTCACTCCTGTGCTGTTGTTGCCTGTTGTCTATCACTCTCCATCCCAAAGGTAGTTGCATTAAATGGATGAGCGAAGTGATTTCTTCAGAGGCAGAGATGACAATTGCCACAAGAATCCTCAGAAGAAAAAAAGCCATATATGGGCATGATATTTTGGTTTAAGATGTTTAAGGAAAAGACAAAATCACCACTGTTTTCAGGATTTTTTTTTTTTTCAGTTCCTTTGTATGACACAAAACATCATGCTTTGTCTGTCTCGCTGCATACAGTGAGTGACATTGCTAATACAAAGTGGCTGGACTAAAGCAAACCAATGTGATGCAACCAGCACAGTTATGTTGATGACTTAAAAGTTTCTCCTGGGACTGTCAAGCATTTGAGCTGCAAATGGGCTGTTTTCTGTGCCGTGCTCCTCAACATATAATGTCCTTTGCTTTGCTAGACAAAGACGCGGGGCAGGGGTAACACTATTTGCCTTTTTACTGGGATTTTTTTCCTGCACAAAAACATATGATTTAGGCTCTGTTTTTGTTTTGTTTCAAATTATTTTCCAAATAACACCATGACTCAGGAAACATAATCAATGTTAGGAATAATGTACACCTCCAGAATGTTATGCATGAGAACACATTATTTTGCATCTACCACTTTAGCTGTACACTGGCCTTTGTTTTCCACCACATCATTCACGGTACAAGTTAATTACGTACTTTCAATGTGATGTTTTCTTTCTTACCACACAAGATAATACAATTCTGAACCCATTTAAGCAAAGTAAGTGCTTTTCTCTCTATTATGTATTGTGCCAAACAGTAAATAATAGTAATTAATAAAAAGCACAACAGAGTCCAATGAAGTCACTTCTTGTTTTTATTAATAAAGAAAAATAAGATTCTATTGAGCGCAGTGCAGGATGTTCTTTTGCTGTTCCCAAAATACCATATTGGTCATAGCCAATCTTTTCTTGAGACAGGCAGGCAGTGACAATGATGATCTTAATTTGCTTTCCTCAGCATACCCCAGAATTAGCTTTTCTATGGCATAAAGGGTAAACTGCAAACACATTGCTGGTACTTAGTGAAGCAAAACCAGCTATTACTGAAGGTTTATCCTGCCTGTGGCTGTGCCAACAAAGTTGTTGTTGCTCTGATTTTCCTCCTTCTGTCAATTTAGTCTGATTAAACCAATTTTAGTAGTCTTCAAAGCTTTGCCTTTTACCATGGTACTTATTCAAACATTTCTGCATCAGTTCCAGGTTCCACAGACCTATGTCCTTTTGTCTACATACTTATCTATGTTCATCTACATCCCAGAGATGACATATATCTTAGCACCTGGGCACTCCCAAAATGGAATTTTGCTGTCTTCTGGAACACACTTTTGCCAATAGGGTTGTTAAAATTCAAAGAAACATAACAAACAGGAAATTTCTGTATTTAACTTCTCCTACACTGAAGACTGGCTTGGTTAACAATGTCTGTTTCCTCTCAGTAGACTATGCCATCAAGGAGGATGGGCAGATTTTGTTTGCCTTTGTAAAGAAGGTTGTAGGTAGTAGCCTAGGTACCTAAAGAGCGTCATAATTGCCAAATACCACCTCAGTTAGAAAAGAGAGCAGACTGCAACTGCAAAATCTCATTAGCAACTAGATGCTCCTAA
>NW_010291842.1:0-82514 GCF_000700745.2 Antrostomus carolinensis | reverse complement strand
GAAAGTGCACTGTGAATGGAGAACCTTCTCACACAGATGTGCTGGAGAAGAATAGGGATTACTGTCCCTAGCTTGCTATATAATTATCCCTCCATTAGATGTACATATCACAGACCTGTGAAGCACTGTTGTAATGAAGTTCTCCATCACTGACACCAAACAACTCATTTCACTAACTTGTAGTTATACTAAGTTATTTCAATGTATGTGAAATACAGAAGACACTATGATCCACACTTTGCTGGTAAGTAACATCTTCCTTCTTCAGTGGAATTTTCTTTCCTGCATTTGATATTCAGAGAGGTTCAGATACAGCTTTTGCCACAGTTCACAACAGGCAGCTGATTTCAGAGGCTTTATCTCTAATATGCAGGTGTCTGTCTCTTGTGTTAAGGAACCAGCTAACAGATAACAGAAATAGTATCTCAAGCTCTATAGATAAACAAGTCCATTGGGATAAAGATGCACCTGCCCACAGAGTTATAACTCTATCTAATGCAGAGTTATAAGTGCTTTGAGTATAAATGAGAAATATTATTAGCAGGTCATACAATAATCCAAAAATTAGGAAAGAAGCTGGACTATTTGATAATAATGTGTTTCAATGTAGACCTCTCCCAACACTTTGTGTTGGTAGCAATTAGTTACTTAGTCATTAGTGCTAATGTACTACACTTTGGCTTTTGTTTATAAATAAGGGTGTTTTTAGTCTAGGAGAGTAATTGTTTCATCATTCATTTTCACTCACAAAAGCCAAAGGTGCCTTTTATATAACAAATTTACTCCAGTCTGCTAGCATTTAAATGGTCAAGCTAAGCTTTAAAATTTGAAACATTTAGATGAATGACCAAGAATACTCTCTTTGACTAGTGTTAATTCTTTTTTTCTTTAGTCTGACTTCTACTACAGAAATTAAACAAGTTAATGAGTAGCTGGAAGCTGTGTTTTGATTCTTAATCAGGATTCTGTTTTGTGGGAAAAAAACCAACCAACCAAAAAAAAAAAAACCACCCAAAAAACCCCTCAATGCTAAAACTGTAGAAGTCTGCAAAATCCATAGATTTTACATGCTCAGAGATTTCTATTATTCATTAGAAACAAAGGACTGCTGTCTAAGGTTGACCAAATTCAACCTTAGAGTTGGGAAGTAGAAGGAAAAGTATAGGTTCAGTGATAGGCAGGATTTATTAATAATTTCAATATCTTTAGGGTTGGGGGGTTTTGTGGGTTTGTTTGTTTGTTTGTTTTGGGGGTGTGTGAGTTTTTGGGTTTGTTTTTTTTGTGTGTGTTTTTTTGTTGTGGTTTTTTGGTTTTGGTTTGTTTTTTTTTTTAGCGGGAGTGGTGTTTTTTATAATGGATTTGTGTCCTTTTCTTTCAGTTCTGTAACCTTCGTATTGAGCCTAGCCCCTTCCCCCAATAGTCAGAGACATTATCACAACTAATAGAAGGTTTAAAATTGATAGATGTTGTATTATATATTGTTATGAAGTCTTTCAGATGCCAGTACAACTTGAATCAAGCACTAGTATTGATCTAGGCAAGGCAGAGTATATAAATGAATTTCAGGACATTAATTGAGGCTAAGTAAGGAGGCTGTATAGTATGAACTAGAAAACCATAGAAAGAATGGTCCTGGCCATTTCAGAGAAGAGACAAGAAACAGAAATGAATTGTGGAGTGGAAACAAGGAGAAAAGAGTTATCTTGAACACCCTTCTAAGCAAATCTCAGTGAAAATGCTGAGAAAAATTGTATATACATAACTTTAACTTTGCATGGATTAGCTTAATCCTTGTGCTACCGCGAGTATAGTATACCTACTTTAAGTTAGTATAAAGAAATTATTTTGAACTTTTTCTGTCTTTACGACAAATGCCATGTCTTTCTGAAAGATTATTATAAAGCAGGAAATCCTAGATATAGAGATTTAAGACACCATTTTTAGGTCTGAGTAACTTGAATACCACCTCTGTTTTCTGAGAAAGCATACTAGAAATACATTTTTTGCCCTAAGAAATAAGGTCAGAGGACAATGAGCTGCAGTATCACTACTAGTAGTCTTAACAAGGAGTAGTAGTTACCACCTTTCAGTTGAAATAAAATTTAAAACTTTAAAGCTCAAGTGTTGGCATTCAGATTTGCAATCTTGATAGCTAAGAAAGTCTTCTCTTCATTTGGTGTGTGATATTGTCTGCTCTCACCGAAAGCATATTGGATCCTTGTTCTATGGGTGGTCTTTCCTTTAAGCCACAAGTTTTAGTTATATTGGTTTTTGCTCATGTTATGCTGAAGTGGAACCATGTTATGCTTGAAGAAGAAGTCTCTCATGGAAGCAACCCAAAGAACCACAGTGGTTTCAGTGAGCTCTGAAATAGGTTTTTTTGTGTTGGAAGACCTATAGCTTATGCCTTTTTATTGTGTTTCTTTATCTCATTGTGTTGTTTATGTGACAGAGGTATACTCCCTTAACACAATGCTAGTTTGATTTCCCCACATAGACATACAATACCCTACCCTATTTTGCATTCAGCATTTCATGCATTCAGTTCTTTCTTTTTTTTTCTCTCCTTTTATGAACTTAGTAGACTTAACTGTGATTGCAGTGATAACAATTTCATACTGGTTTTCAATTTGCAATTGAAAAAAACCCCACAGAAAATAGATATGGAGTTGTATGAAAAAGCATGTATACCTGCTGAATAATTTCCCTAAGTAGAACACTGGTTGTTGTAGTACAGGTCCCAGACAAATAAGAATAAAAATATTAATATTTGTATTTCAGTAAACAGGGAGGAGTGAAGTGTGCCGAATTGAAAAGAAACTTTAAAAATGTTAATGCATGCAAACTCACATTGCAGAAGACTTGATTTGATTGACTTTATATCCATGTGGGCAAGGTATCTTGGCAAAACGTAGTCCAAGGGCGATCAAAAGAGACTTTAGGTCCTTGGGATGGTTGATAAGGGAATCTGGGGCACAGGTTACTTTTTCCTCTTTCCTTCCTGTTGTGAGCAGTAACAGTAGAAGAAATTGATGCACCCAGTCTATTAATACAGGGCTCTGTGGCTGGTGTGACCACCATAATTTTGGAATTTTTAATAATGGGATGGTCTACACAGTACTAGGCTTGCTGGCATCAGATGGCATTTACCTTTCTCAAAGGGGGAAGATGGTCTTTGGTCATGAGCTATCAGGACTTATTGACAGGGCTTTAAACTAGACTTGAATGATGAGGGGCATAACATCAGATTTGCGTATGATAAGCTGTGGGATGGTACATTAAGGTTAGAGGGATGAGGTGGTAGAGAGTACCCCTCAGCCTGTTGCTCTAAAATGTGCTGGCTACACTGGAGCACAGTTGAAGTCTTCTGGAATCATCAGAAGGCAGGAATGTTTTTTTTTGCCAACATCAGTTAATAGCTGTCATACATCTCCAAAATTCCCTTTTTAGATGCCATATTTCATGTTGCAGCCGGAGTCGTGCATTTTTATTATCTCACTGTGTTCAGTGTAGTCATGTGCCCACATATGTCCAGTCCTATCTGCCTCTGGAAATCCTGTTGCAGATTCATGGTTTTCTTTCTACGGTATTGACAAAGTTTTCCTCTTCCTCCTGGGAAATAAATAAATAAATAAATAAATCGTTGTACCCTTTTTTTCCTTGAAACTGTCTCCTCTCAGTGCCACCCTGGACAACTTCTTTCTTCTTACTAGCTCAAGAACTACCACTGAAATACCTTTGAAATTCAAACCATTCTCCTGAGAGGCCAGAAATATATATCAAACTGAATCTGCTAAACTTAATATAAGATTGCTTATATATTTCTTTCATTGAATCTATATATCTCACATTTCAGATCACTTGCTGACTTGCTTTTCTTCCTTCCTTTTTTTTTTTTTCAAGAACTTGTGTTCACCAGTTTGATTGCACAAATGTTCTCTTGTTGTTCCCAACAAATCCCTTCACTTGTTAATAGATTTAAATACTTGTGCTCCTGATGGTTTTTGTTTGCTCTTGATTCAGTCACAGAAATCCATGTATGGCAAGGAGTCTGAACAGAACAGGCAGCTGTTTGCCAGGCAGATAAACTGACACATCATAATTTTGTGCTTTTGGTATCCTTTGATTTAATAGTCATATGTGTACTATGGCTTTATAAACAATTACTCTAAGGTCTCAAAGTCCATTTCATTATTAATCTTTTTATTTTTTTATTTTTTCTTCCTTTACTCTTTTTTTTTTTTTTGTAGACATATTTGTGGACTTTGGAACAACCTCATGCTGTAGCAATCATATCAGTTTCAATTTGCACAGGGTTCTTTTACTGTAAGTCATGATAATGGTTCTTCTTTATACCATGGCTGAAATGTGCTAGAGGCTTTACAAGTAAATAAACAAAATCTAGCCTTGTCTGTTAAACTGGAATCAGACTCTTACATAATCACTCTAACTGAGCACATTAAAATAGCCCATAATTGCAGGGTCTTGCTGGTAGGGTTTAGGTGACAGCAAACTGAATTCTGATTTGGTTACTCTTGGCTGTGTGGTGTAACTAAGAGCAGAATTCTGCTGTTGATCCTAAGAGTTTAGAAATATGCCAAGCCTCTGGCTTCTTCAGTAATTCCTATGGATTTATTTATCTTAACAGAAAATACAGTTTACAAATTGATTTTGTTGCAGCTGCATGGCAAACATTTTATATACAAGAAAACAGTCTAAATGATAGCTGACAATGAAAAGAGATTACAAACTTGTATTTGGAAGTATCAAAATGCTCCGCACCTAGAGCTTGAGTAAAAAAGGGATCTGGACAAAACAGTCTTCATATTGTGCATCAGTAATAAGTTGTATATGTAATTGTAGGCCAAGCAGCCCTCCCTGGTCCTTGTGACCACAACTATGTTCCTCTATTTGCTGATCGAAGGGCTACCAGTAAGGACTAGCTCATGTCCTTGGACTCACGCCTTTTTTTGCAATGCCACTTCCACTCTGTAAGTAATATCTCCTGTACATATGATTCTGTGTGATTCTCAAGATATGACCAATTCCAACATATAAGAGGAATGAATGTAGAAGTCCAAAGATCTACTGATTTCTTGAGCAGTGTAGCCTTGTATTCTCCTAGCATATCATCATTCAATTTGAGAAGATACAGATTATAGCAAAAATCTAACGACATTTGCCACTTCCATGGTTAAACTTATAACCTATAGGAACTCACTCCAATGACATGGTATTTCTAGAAACATTGTCAAGGGATACAATTAAAAAATAATAAGAAGCAGCATGTGCTGGTTTTTGTTGAGTTTTGCTTTGTGTTTTTTAGATTTGTCCAAAAATGAAACCAGAATGAAATTATGTTTCCTAACCAAATCAACAAAAGGTTTTTTCTTGAAGGAGACTGTCTGCTGATCCATCTCTAAGTGTAACCACAACCTCAAATGGCAGGCACAAGAGGTGGTAATTTGCTTTCTCAGCTTCCTTTCATGCAATTTTTCAGCACAAATAGGGGAGTAAATATTGCCTGTTAGTGTATAGCGTACCACTTCCTCCATCTCCACTCAAGCACAATCAGAATAAATAATTACTGATACAGTATGGTAACAGAGCTGTGCTGTGCCTCACACCAAGTAATTGTTGAAATATCTCCAAACAGTAAGAACTCTCTCCAGAAAGCATCAGCAATTTGTAGTCTCACTGTGAAAACCAAGAACACAATTTTCTGTAATTTTATTAACTTGTCAGTCTCAACAGTAAATAAACATTGTCACTAAGTTGTCCCCAGTCCTTTAGGGTCATATTCTGTCTCTAGGTGTTTTAGATCTCCATTCCTCCAGAGAGCTGCACTCCTGAATACTACAGAAATCACAGTGCCTAGTAAGACATGTATTCTTCATGTCTAGAAGGGGAGAATGAAGGTAGGTCTTTTAGTGTACCATATCTCTGCTTGTTTGGGAGGAGTACACAGATGTTATTATTTGAAGGCAAAAGAACGGTGTCATTCCTCTGTGTGAAGTGGCTGTCTAAATTTTCAGGGAAATACAGGATTTCAAAGAAATGCAGAAAAACAAATTCAAGTTGCTGTAGATTAAGTTAATGCCTTAGAAATGCTGGAGCTTAGACTCCTTATGTAATTGATGGAAACTGTTGGACACCTTCACTGTATGACTCCAAGTGCCTTTTTAGGAAAAGGCACACATACATCCAAAGCTCCTGAGGCCCAGACAACTTTAAGGCTGAGACAACTTTATCAAGTACCTGAAGTTAAGCAGAGTGAATAACCCAGCCCTCATTTTCTTCCCAAGTTCAAAACTTCCTTACATCAGCCGACCAATCACAGAAAGTTACTCCTGCAAATACGGATTTACCTGACCTCTTCCAAAGCATGGATATCCACCTATTCTGATCATGGTCATCCAACAATTTTTCACATGACTGATAAGATATAAGTACAATTACAAAAGCTGAACTTCTTTGAAATACTAGGAAGCACTCAAAGGACGATGATGAATTCAGGACTGGATCTCCCTCAGTCAAGCAAACAATTAAAACACACATTTAAGGTCAGTAAGATGCTGTTGCAGTGACAGGAACTGTGCAGTCTCCATTTAAAATGTTTTAACTTCTGAGTCCAGCTTAGAGCTCAGTATGTCTCTAGATTCAACTAGTAAGTTACTTTCTGGACTAAGACCTGCATCAGTTCATGCCACTGAAATACCCTTTAGGCTTGAATGGAACCTTCTGTAAATAGCCTCCTACACAGCAGCACAGGGACAATGAGGAGTGGTCTAACCACTAATTTAGTTCCTTCAGGAATGCACATTTACCCATTTGGGAAGAGGGGAGATATTAAATATCTATAGGATTAAATTCAGTTGATAAGCAGGATTTAAACTTTAGAAATTCAACTCAGTCTTCATGAAAGTGGGAGAAAAACACCTAAAGATCATACATATATCTGAAGAGTTGTACACCCAGGCTGCGAATGTCCATGCCATGATTCAAAAGACTTGTGGGAATTATCTTGGGAATGGGTTGTTCCCACTGGGAAGGTACAAATCTAAGGGGGAAGCTTCCCAGTCATTGAGCTTCAACTGTCTGATTTTCCCAGGGAGTGCACAGGGCATGGGATGTGGCATTGCCCTGGCTCCGCACATTGAGTGCAATGGCACCGCACAGTAACAAAAGCTTGAGCCCAATGCTGCTCATTGGTTCATTTTTCTACGTTCTTCTCAAGTATCTATACTGGTTCAAGAATGTCTGTATTTCAGCAGTAGCCATAAATAACTAAATCTGCACAACAATGAAGAGTTTTTGGAGTGAATTTAATCCCTGTGAATTAGCCACATATACCATGAAAGGAGTTTTTAAGTTCATCATACTAAGGATAACAGCAAATGTTTAGCTTTACACATGCAATTTCCTGAATTAAGGTTTACACTCTCTGTTTTCAAGATGATATTAAAAGTGGTCATAGGTATTTGAAAGCTCTACCACCAGAACAATTTAGATTACTTACTGTAACCAAAGAATCATTAGAATTTCTGAAATGGTTGCAAATTTTGTGTATCTGTCTTTGCATGTCATATACACATCTGCCTGCATGAAATTAAGTTTGAATCAGCAGCCACACAACTTACTCCAAACCTGCATTTTCATCATCAGAGTAAGGAATACTGAAGCACCCTGTTTCTTGCTGATTCCAAGCAGAACAGATAATGGCTATTTGTCTTTAAAGAGAGTATTAATTTCTCCTGGAGTAGTGTCATATATATATTAAAAATAGAGCCCACATGTTTATTCTAGAGAAAATAAAAAATTAACCATGGGAATTGTTCTAAGAGTTTTCACTGTATTTGTCATATCCACAAAATACTTATTTAAATATACAAAAGACAGAAAGTGTAGTGATGAGACAGATACTTGTACTACAAAATTAGCTCTTTTACTCCCAGTGAATGGCCTCTTTACAAGAGCAGTTTATTTCAATCTCCTCTTCTTGCTGAAATTACTCTGTAGTGAAAAGCAATTATAGTGAATATTTACCTATTCCCAGCACCTCTAAATGTACTTATATTAATTTGATGGTGTTGTATCAGTTAATATATTTTTTTTTCTCATATATTTTCTTGTATATATCTTTGTGTTACTGTGAGTATGTGTGCATGTGTGTGAAAATTCCCCAAACAGGACCAGATTTGATTATCAGGATGATTGCCACTGATAGTAATTGGGAAAGCAGTTGCAAAGGCATCTAGTCCCATCTCTGGGGCTGCAATGATTGCTTTCTATGGAATTAGACCGGGAACATTGACTCTTCCATCCTGACCATCACAGAGCTACTCAGGAGATCAAAACATATAATTTAAACCATCCTCATGGTCCTGAAGATGTTGTTGTTTCAAGGTGTCCCTGAAGAGGGTCCATTACTGTAGCAGCTGCTGAAGGAAGAGATTTTACACAGTGAATGTAGATTTAGTTAAATTTAAGAATCCTCTAAGGATTTACTGAAAGCAGCTTGATTGAAACTGCGTGGAGGAGAATTATACATAAGTGCTTAAATTCTGACTCTCATCAGGAGGACCACAGAGTAAGATGTCGCATTAAGAAAAGAAAGGAAACATTTCACTTACAAGTGCCAAATTAGCATGAAGGTAGTAAAAATTTCCCCAACTTTCTTGAACGTTTCATTTCAAATTTATGTGTGGTTTAAATTGAGGTTTTTAGATGTACTATCAAAGCATCCAGGTTCAATGTAAACAGTCTGTGTGGCTTCGATCTCATTCAGTAATATCATTAGAAGTGATGGCTAAAGGCAGCTAAATTGACTGAAGGGGTAGAGGATTCTTATATGACTGTGGTCCTACAGATCTTACAGGCAGCTGGGTAAAAAATACAAAAAGTTTTAAATGTCCCTATTGTAACAAAAGCTTTGGTCACTGGAAAATGCTCGTAAAGTGTCTAGGAGAAGCAATATTTGAGATTATGTTTTATGATGGAGCATTACTTTTGCATGAGCAAAGCTGTTGAGTAAAAAGGCTGAAGAAAAAGACAGGGGAAGGATGTGACCTCTCCTATTGTTACCTCATCAATATTTATGAAACATACTAGAAAGGGGTTTTCTAAGTCCTATGAGAGGTCTAGAAATATCAAAAAGCAATGTTAGCCCAGGAATAACACTGACAAAGATTTGCTTAGATTAGGAAATACTACCAGGGCTCAGTCACTTGAGTAGCCCATATCCCTGCCCTGATCATCAGTTTTTTTCCTTCTCAGTAGTATGAGAGTATCTCACTCTGACTTTTCACTTTCTCACCAGTTTGGGGAAGACACTTCTCTGGAGGTAGATTGGCTCATTCTTAGTCATTCTCACTTCACTGTGTTCTGCAGATCAAGAGAAAAAACTTTTCTTGTCTGCAGTCAGGCAAACCTAACAGACATGCAGAGATCACAAAGATAATTACTTTCCTACAAGTTTCACAAAAACAGCAATCTGAGCAGAGAAAGCAGTTCAAATGCTCATAACTTTGTTTCTAAAAACTTTAATGTACTAACTTCTGTAAGCAAACATGGCAGCCTGCATTTCAGCACTACATTAAGAGATTGAGATATATGAGAAGAAATTCTTTATAGTTAAACAGTTGATCAGCTGAGAAACACAAGTCCATAGAAACCAGGCTTCATTAACTCTGCATCTCACAAACTACTGGAGTTCAGTTTGCTTGGGGTTTTTTGGGGTTTTTTTTAAAGCAGTATTACTAGAGTCTGATATTTCTGCATTTTACTCTTGCCTTTTTTTCTGGTGAATGTGGTTAAAAAAAAAAAAAAGAAAAATTAAAGTGAAAAGAAATTGAAAACTATAAGGGAAAATAATTTATTTCCTTTCTCCTGTGAGAAAAGCTGAGAACTGATGGCTATTTCTAATAATTTTGTTTGTTGTTAAATATAATGCTTTTTAAATCAGTTGTCATGGAGCCCACTCTACCTCCACACATCTGCCAAAAGTATTCCTGTTCTATCTGCTTCTGTGTATTTTGTGTGTTTGTTCTAACCCACCAATTTTCCTGCACAGAGCTATGCATTTGCAGTATTCTGCAAAAACTCCTGAGGAAAAGAGGGGCATTTGAGACTGGATTTTTGCTGTATATTTGTTTAGGGGTTTTTTCAGGGACAGAGCAGGGAATTGTTCATTTCTTCTTAAGCACGCTCACTGTAATTACTGTCCTTTTCATAGAAGTCATCCAGACACAGGGGGAAGTGATAGAAAGTGCAGAATTAATCCCACTGGAGTCCAGCCAAGACCCAGCTGTATAGTAAGTTCTGTACCTGGGAAATGCCAAATGCATATACACTCAGGATTGCAGAAATTACCATCAAAATTATGTGTTTGTCCAGTTAAACAGCTCGGAGGCAGAAATTACAATTGCAGGGGGTTATTTATTATTAGATGTGTGGAGTGGTCTCAGGTCCAGCCAGGGGAAGCCAAAGTATCTGTGCAAATCGGCTCTGTACAGACTGGTCCCTTTGTCCCTGACTCCAAAGGACTTGCATACAGCCCAAATCTGTTGCAATTTAGCTCTCCCATTTTTTTTTTTGACCCACTTCTTTCTAAAAACTCATCAGGTATGATGGAGGGAAAAGCTGAGTCTAACAGCACCATCTACTGGGTATATGATATTATTGACCAATAGAGCTAATTTGGGGCATTAATAAATAGATAAAACAAATAGGAGCAACAGATCCTCAGGGGTATAGGATGTTCAAAGTCTTTTTCCCATAGACTGGGATTTTTTTCGAGGGAATTTGAAATACAAAAGGAAACTAATTTATCTCTGTTATTTCTTTGACAACAGCGTGGACTGCTTAACATTGCTGCATTTTGGACAATTATTCTTGTTGGGGTTAGTAATACAGATCAAAAAGACTTTTGAAAATGAGGAATGAACAGCTGGGTCAGTCTCATTCAAAGCTTTGATTTCAAATCCAGGTTGCTTCAAAAAAATGAAGAAAACAAACAAACTAAAACCAAGCAAAACCAAACAGAAGTTGTCTACTCCCTTTAGAAAAACAAGTAAGCTGAGGGAAAAAAAAAAAAAAAAAAAAAAAAGCTATTTACCATGAAAAAAACTCTTGGAAGCACTGGACTCCATGGTCCTCTTACCTGGGTTTGTAACATGAGTTTGGCAGGCTTCTTTCAGGGGAAGCACAGACACCTATTTTCAAGAGAGGCTTTTTTGTCTGCATTTTTTAGTCTTAGATGATAAGTATCTCTTAGCTAGAAGGCCATGGGTAAGCATAAACTGAAGCAGTGGAGGAGTGTTAATGGTTTTTCAATACTCATTACCAGTCAGATTGTTTCAAAAATGCAATTTTGTGAACCCCCTTACAAAGGGCTTTGCAGATATCAGAAAACTTTTTCTCAGTGCAGATTCATACATGTAAAAGTTGTTGCTCTACTAGGCTTTTTTTGCAGCAGTCTATCTTCTGTGTTTTTTGTTTTTAGCGTGTCATCTTAAAAATAAGTCCCCGAGCATTTTATTCCCTGTTGGTGCTGAGATACAGACCTGGAAATGCAGACTGACCTATGCCATCTCAAACTATATCACTGAAAGGCATGATTTTTCCCATCACACCCACCAAACTCAATATGCCAGCAATTTGCTACAGTTTCATCCCTACCACAGTGAGATGAAAACAAATTTAGTTTATAAACCATTTCTAAATGTTAACGGCATTGTGACACTTGAGATATAGTAGTGTAGCTACAGAAAACAGCAAAAAACTGTAGTGTGTGTAATATAAAATTGCGTAATCCAAATTAAACTCAAATCTGCCTTTGGCTAGAGGCAAAACACCAGAACAGAAAAAATGAGATCTGAGGAAGCTATGATGCTCCACTAGCAGATGAGAGTTTCCACTGAAGGAGATTAGGCATCTTCTGAACATATAGAAAAGCTCCACTTTTTGGACACAGTGAATGAGGACACAGATAAGTTTGTGCTTGTTCAGGCTTCTGGAAAAATACATTTTATACAGGCTCATTTAGCTATTCTTACCTCTAAAAAGAAAATAACCAAATGTTAAGTCCTTACATTAATACAAAACAGCTCTCACCCTAGCTTCCTTGGGCATGTTCTCTGTAAAAACACTCAACCCTCCCTTGTTTCTGCCTCAAAGAGTTTATGCTTTAAAGAACCATCGGGTTGCCTTCCTCTTTTCTAATTCAAAACCAGGTAACTTCCTCAATTACAACAAAGTGTACTAAAATTTAGAGAGGTTGCATTTTGCTACTCAGAGGATGCAACCAACCACAGTATGGATGGTCGCTACATTATAAACTGACTCTCTTCAGAGCTATCTGATGATTCTTCTGGAGAGTCTCCCACCTGCACAGGGCCAGAGCCTGGGACAAGTGTAGAGGACATGGGACACTGGCTATAGGACTCTTGAAATGGGACGCTGGGCTCAGTTGATCATATCTTATGACGACACTCACTTTCAAATTGAGAGCAAATGTTTGGTTTGTAGCATCATGTTTGGTTTTTCTGTCCTGTTTTTGTTTTTCTGTTTCCATGGATCTTACTGTCATTTGCTGTAATCAATTTAACTTTTCTCTTTCCTGGATTTCAAGGCAGGAAATTATACTAACACCCCTTGGAGAGGGTGATGAGATTTTCACTCTACAGTCATCAGTCTTTCTCCCAGATCCAGCTTCCTTCACAGGGGAAATTGATACTGAAGTGATATTTTAGTTATTTAAATAGTATCTGATGGGATTTGCTGGAGACAAGAGTCACAAGTAGCAATTTACTCTATACAAGAACAAATCTGTTCTGTGTAAACAACAGCTTTTTAAAGGACTTTATATAAACTGGTGCCTGGTTAAAGAGATTTCACAGGTGGCCATAGTGAATATAGTTCCTTACATTAGCACTCCTGGTGTGGTAGGAGAGATTTTTGTAATGTGAGAGGAACATGTATTTTATTGGATCAACTCTTTTCCATCCATACCTGCACAGCATCTCACCTTGACATAGCTAACAAGTGTTAAAAGGAATTCAAGTTTTTTTAATAATGGTTGGAGTAGGTGTCTATAGCAGAATCTGTCACTGCACACAAGCCTGGACTTTTCATTTACAAACACCAAAAACTCAGTGACAAGATAAAAGCAAACTTCTCTTTTGGAAAAGCTTTAAAAATCCTTTGGAGAAATGTTCTCATTCACAAATCTCTAAGCAAAGAACTTCTCATCCTGGGGAGTCCAGAAGGGAAATATGAGGAAGTCATACAGATTACTGACACGTATGCTGTTTTCTACCTTTTGAAGAATGACCCTGCGCTTCTCCCAGTCCTCCCACAATACCTGTTGATTTTGTATTTACCAAGGAGCTGCTTGCTATTACTCCATTCATGAATCCAACAGAGAATACTTGGGCTGGAAGTATAAGGCAAAAGTGCTATTTCAGATTTTGGTGATGGGCTTGATCCCACCCAAAAGTATTTCTATTCATTGGAAAGGGTGAAACAATACAAATGGCCCAAAACTGTGGTTCTGGAAAGCCCAAATGATGTACTGAGCAGAGCACTCATCAAGAAACCATTCAATAGCAATATTATCATGTTGTAAAAGCTCCTGTTATATACTAAACTTCTGGATTTTGAGAGGAAGGAACTGGTCTCTGAAACAGATCTGTAGTAAAAATGGACAAGACCTAACGCTCAGCTACAGCTGTTTTTCCCCGGTCACCTTGAAGTCTCAATGAGACTCTGAATTTTAGATATAGATAACATCTCTGTTACAGTGATAGAAGGGGGAATGAGTGTATTGTAGTGTGTGAGAAAACTGTCCTTATCTATGTCTGCCAGCAGCAGAGCCCACACCTATGGCTGGAAATGAAAAACAAGAAGAGAATTCTCCTTATCCTTCTTCCCTTTCCTAGTTCCAGTATCAATCCTTTTTCAGAGATAATCCTGGAACAAGGAAATGAGGAGAAAGAAAGAGGACTGAAGCCAAGCCAGGGTCACCTCTCTGCCTCCAAAACACTCACTGCAATGCTGGACAAGAAGAGTAGGCAACTTAACTGGGGACCAAAGGATTCGGACCTTAGCTTAAAATCCTTTGCAAAAGTTACAAGTAGGGCAATGTTCCACTGAGCACCTCACAGCCTATTTTTGGTGCTTACATGTCTGTGAGGAACTGCACTATAGACTTGTCTCAAAGATTGCTTGCAAGGATGGTCACAAGACCACCAGGTCCTGGAAACCCCAACTTGTGAAGTCGCCTCGCAGCTGGACCCGTGGTGGTGACTATTCTTGCTGCCCTATCCTGACTCCTTGCTTGATTTCCCATCTTTCATTCCATCTTGTCCTATCGCTATTCTCTTTATTACTTTTCTTTATTACTTTTCTTTTTGTAATGAAAGGTGTTCTGGGATTATGGCATTTGACCTCATTTGTGCCTTAATCTCACTCTTGAGATCATATAAAAACCTTCCCCAACATCGGATCGGGACAATGACTCTGCAGGTCAAGTTCTTTCTAATGCCATTGACTTAATTCATCTGGCAAACACATGTTGAATTTCAAGACATCTGCTGGCCATGTGAATATCTTCCATTCGTGTGTGGTAGGCACTGTCCTTTAAAATGGTGCCTTTAACAAAGGTATTCTCCATTTTTTAACCCTATCTTCAACCCAATTTGGAGATGCCTCCAAATCAAGGGTAATCTGTACACATTCATTAAGGTACTGAAGCTCTGTTCCTAAACTTCTGCACGTCATTTTCATTATTCTGGTAGATAGGTGAAAAAATGACTGGATTTGGTGGCAAACCAAAAACAGTATTACCCGAGAGCCATTACAGGATATTTGAGTAACAGCTACACTGTTTTGTGACTCTCTCTTCTTGTCTGAAGCTAATCGATATAGTGTTCATAAACCCAAAAGGAGCTCACTGTTTTTCCCAGTATACATCAAAGATAAAGTGTGTGGAAATCTGCTTCCTTTTCCAACACCGTTATCATCTTAATAATATGTTGAAGCAGGAGATCAGAAAATAAGAGTTAAGAATCAAGTTGGACAGGGTTTACAAGTATGTTAGAAAGTGGGGACAACATAATAAAATTTGAAATTTCGGTTAGGAAAATCTAGGATATATGGGTGTCCAATATACCAAGTGCTGCAAACAGGACTTTTGATTGGTCCTAGTGGAATGGTGGAATTCAGGACATTCCTGGCAAGCACAGAGATGTAATCATGCTCCTTTCCTAGATGAATCATGGCAATCCAGGATTGAGGTCATTGAGAAGACTATCTGTGACACTCCTAGATGGTGAGTAAAACCAGTACATCTGTTGCCTGCAATAATAATTCCCTAATCTTGCATTAGATGTTTTATGCTATAAAAACCAAACCAAAACAAAACCCCTCATAAAACTCTCAAGGTATAAGCAGTCATTTCATTTAGAAATAGAAAGAAATCTATTCAGTCATCTCTGTTCTTAAATACAGAAGATGTTCCTGCTCACTGCAGGGGGGTTGAACTAGATGACCTTTAAAGGTCCTTTCCAACCCAAATCATTCCATGATTCTATACCCCCAAGACAACTGAACAAAATCCATCTGATACAATTTAAATCATTTACATGCAAAGGTT
Organism: Antrostomus carolinensis; assembly: GCF_000700745.2. Lineage (NCBI taxonomy): Eukaryota > Metazoa > Chordata > Aves > Caprimulgiformes > Caprimulgidae > Antrostomus > Antrostomus carolinensis. The sequence goes on along the minus strand of NW_010291842.1, from coordinate 66,859 downwards.
TTTCAAGGTAATTCTGGATGTTGCCTGTCATGAAGGTAAAAACTACACTTTGCAATGTGGCTTCATTTCACCTTTCAGCCTCTATTCCCATCCTTCCCTTTCCCCCTCCTCATCCTCTCTGCACCATGCTATGGAAGTGGGCTCTGATTTACCTTATCAGAAGAGCCACTGGAATGGGAGCACAATACTAGGGTTGGAAGGGACCTTAAAGATCGTCTAGTTCCATCCCCACTACCGTGATCAGGGACACCTTCCACTAGATCAGGTTGCTCAAAGACTCATCCAACCTGGATTATCAATAATAATATGATTAAAATATGACTAAAAACAGGTTAACTTGGCTTTGAGTCTTCTCTCTTTCATCCAGACCAGGTTTTAACTAGGAGGTTTGCAAAACCTGGTATGAAGTACAGACTGTACCATGGTTCCCTTTGAGGAAAAGCGGGAGTGATAGTGCCTTGTGGTGGTAGAGTTTTATCACAGGCACCTGGATTATCAATAATAATATGATTAAAATATGACTAAAAACAGGTTAACTTGGCTTTGAGTCTTCTCTCTTTCATCCAGACCAGGTTTTAACTAGGAGGTTTGCAAAACCTGGTATGAAGTACAGACTGTACCATGGTTCCCTTTGAGGAAAAGCGGGAGTGATAGTGCCTTGTGGTGGTAGAGTTTTATCACAGGCTCACAGAATTTTAGGGATTGGAAGGGACCTCAAAAGATCACCTAGTCCAACCCCCCTGCCAGGGCACGATCACCCACAGTAGGTCAGACAGGAATGCGTCCAGGTGGGTTTTGAATGTCTCCACAGAAGAAGACTCCACAACCTCTCTGGGCAGCCTGTTCCAGTGTCCTGTCATTCTCACAGTGAAAAAGTTTTTCCTTATGTTTACATGGAACCTCCTGTGTTCCAGCTCACACCCATTGTCCCTTGTCCTACCACTGGACATCACTGAGAAAAGCCTGGCTCCATCTTCCTGACATTTGCCCTTTACATATTTATAAACATTAATGGGGTCACCCCTCAGTCTCCTCCAAGCTAAAGAGACCCAGCCTTTCCTCATAAGGTAGATGTTCCACTCCCTTAATCATCTTTGTGACATTAAAGTTATGTGTGTCTGTGACTTGAATATCAGTACTTTGCACTAAAAGACTGATCTAGCAAACAGCCATAACATTCCCAGAAGACTTCACTTCACCCCTGTAGATGATGTTCCACTCCCTTAATCATCTTTGTGACTTTAAACTTATGTGTGTGTGTGACTTGAACATCAGTACTTTGCACTAAAAGACTGGTCTAGTAAACAGTCATAACATTCCCAGAAGACTTCACATCACCCCTGTGGAATACCTGCTCCAAAGGAGCATTAGATACCAGATGTCCATCTAGAGTGGAAGACCAGTCCACAGTGCAAGACTGATCCCATCCCAACCGCTTTATGCCTGGCCTGGCTTTGTCACATTTGTCCCAGAACTGCCACCATCTTGGCTGAGCTGAACATCCTTGGGCTATTCCCAGTTCTGGAATGTGGATTAGTAAACTAGGCATCCCTGGCTGGATTGCCCCATGAGGAATTTCTGGTTAATTTAAGTCAAAGATACCCTATATACACAAGGGAAGGCTTTCATGCATGCTCTCCTCAGTACTTCTTATTATCTGACTTAGTTCTCCCCTCACTGTAGAGCAATTTTAGGCCTCTGACGCCGAGTTCATGCATTCCCCTACATGGAAAGAAACACAAAAGTTAAGCATTTACATGGCTCAGTAAACCTCACTCCTAGAACATTAGGCTTACGAACTCTGAAAAGTTGGCTCTGATGCTTTATTGTAACATAAAAAAACAGAGCATATTAAACTCCTATTTATTGTTGCAGTGGATTTTAGTGTTGTGAGTGGAAATAAAATGGTGAGAAACCTCTACTGGCTCTGCGCTGTATCCTCTGGGCACACTTGCTATAGGATTATTCCCTTCTCTTTTCCACAGGGTCTATGTCGGCTCCATCACCATAGTATCTGGATGCCTTCTAGAAGAGGATTAACAGTTGTCACATGACTGCTTTCTATCTTATTCCCATGCCTGAGGAAAACCAGGCTGTCACCCTTGTGCAAGTACCAGATCTGACTCAAATAATCATTTCCCAGGTACAAGATCACTACTCTTGTATTTAGAATAGTGTACATAAGATTATACACTCTTAAATAAATCAATCTTTCTTTCTTCCTCTCTCTTTCTTCCCCCGCCTCTTTCCCTCCTTCTCTCCCTCCCTTCCTCCATCCTAGATGTACAGGAATGAACTGCATCATCTATTCTATCTGCAAAACCTGTTGTAAATTATCAAAGGAGTTTCTATAGAAAGAAACAGCCACATAATTATTGTATATTTAGTGGTATCTCTGGCAAAGTAACTACACACAAACCTAAACAGAGAGATTCCTAATTAGAGTTTGCTAAAACATGCTGCAGGACTGGGATGAGAATCTGGATATACAACTGTTTTTTTTTTCCCTCTTCTCCTCTTCCCCCCCCACCCACCAAAGTCTTTCTACGAAGAAAATAAACTGGTCCATTCACAGATTAATTCAACCTATCAATCACAAAAGTGAAATGTAATTCACCCTCCTAAGATAGAACTAACAGTTTAAGAGAATGTTCAGGGCTGCTGACCAACCCAGGGAGTACATGCATTCCACCTTCTGCAGTGTGCTTTTTCTTCTTGGAAGTCACCACCCCTGACTTGACACAATTTGAAGAAAAACATATCCAAAAGTCAGCCTAATCTTGAAAGCAGGCATCACAGCTCTGATGAGGGTGACAATTTCTCAGGGAGGAAGATAAAACAGGCTGATTTGTCCTGCCACATAAGCAGCAGCTGCACACTGCTAAAGCAACAACTGACATTAGATTTGTGGAAGAGAAATGCAGGACTTTGGCTGCAACAACAGGAGAAAGAGAAGCAGGGAAAATGTGTCGAGGAATTAGAAATTAGAGGATAACAGATATTTTTTGTTTGTTTGTTTTTCACCAAAGCTTTGTGTATATGTCTGTATGTGTGTACAAAGGACAGAGAAATAAAAAAGAAAAAAAAATACACTGTATTCTGCTTAAAGATTTTCTTAAACATGACTCTTGAAAACCTATTCCCCCTCACACCTGGTATCTTGTAAGAAAAGTGTTTTTCCCTCACTGGGAGATCTCAGAATTAGTGCTTGCCAACACAGCACTCATCATCAATCATGCATTGTCCATTCTACATTGAGATAGTGCCTTTACCACGACAATATTTTTACATTTTATTAAGCCCTCTTGATGTTTTATTATTCATTCCCTCATACACTCATTCCCCCACAGTTTGCTCTGGTTGTGGTCTGCAGCATTCAACAAAAATAGCACAAAAGCTCCAGCACGTCAAAATCAAAGAGCTTTCTTTGAAAAAAAACCCCAGCAAATACAGCCCTTCATATAATACCCTTTAAATTCCCCCCACAAGAAATTCACTGTCACACAGTGTTCTTTATTCAGGCATTATTGTAGTCTGGATGGAGAAGGACCAAGTGTACTTCAATATTCTAACTTTAATCTCCTAAGATTAAACCTTAATCATCAGGCAGTGAAGTATCCTGTAGGGAAGGGAGGAGGAGAAGGGAGGTGGACACGGGCAACTCAGTTGTTTCATTGAAACTCTTGCACTTTGTATTAAAGTATTTACATAGTAATTGAATCTCCATTCCCTTTTTCACAAGATGAGTCTTAACCACATCATAAAGGTCTTTCTCCATGAAAAGGCACAGCAGGACCCTGGCATTACTGGTATTCTGTATCTGCTAGACATAGAAAGGGGGGGAATTTAGTATTCCTTGCAGTTTTTTTAAAGGGTTTTGGACATTAAATTGACAAAATTATGGAATTCTGAGAAGAGATGGATGAGTTTGGGAAGCCTAGAAATAAACTCCTAAATCTTTAAAAAAATGATATTTTCAGCTGCCTCTGTAGCACTTGGCTTTTTTTTTTTACTCTCTGTTCAGGATAATGTCTTTTGCAGGTCCCATTTTTATGTTCTTACCTCTTCATCTTCACTGTGCAGGGAGTCCAAGCATCTCATGCAGGGTCATGATTTAATTTAAGAACTGGAGAACTTGAATCTCTTAGGTGCCCCATGTCCATTTCCTCATGCTGAATCCTGAAGGAGTGATTTCACCTTTGCCTTGCCCTCACCAGGAATACACACCAATTTAATCATCTCTAAGAGGGTACCAGAAGTATTCAGAGCAGTACGATCGATATATTAGTTCATCCATAATGTCTAACAGAATTTTACTGGTTCATGTCAGTGACAAGAAAATAAAAGACATGTCTGTTTCTGGTGTCTGTCTATAAGAGGACAATGAACACTGGACTCAATCCAAAGCTTCTCAGAAATATAGGTCAAAACTAAATATAGGTCAAACCTATATTCCCACCACCACAGCTACCACCACCATTGTAAAGAAGCACCAGCATCCAGCCTGCCTTTCCTCAGCTCCCATGGGAAGGCAATGTTCCCAGCAGTCTGCTGCTGACTTTTTGTGTGCCTGGAGAAGACCTTCTTGGCCCTGCAATCCTCAGAGCTGAGAAACTGCCACTCCAGGGGGTAGGAGAGAACTTCACACCCTTTTGGCAGCTACACTGACCCCAGCACCCATATGACACTACAGAGCTGGCATGGAGATACTAAATGTGCATGTAGGTTTGGCTTATGAAGGCAGAGATAGAGCACAGTCAACCAGAGGGAGAGCAGCAGCACACATAATTACATTAACAAATTGATGCATCTCCTTGCTTTTTGACCCTAGGATCCTGCAACAACTAGCATGTAATTTCTCCCACTAACCAACCATAAGAAGCTGATAATATCAGCTCACTAAAGAAAAGATACTGCTGCTTCTTTCTGATCATAATTTAATTAACTGTGATTTTCCTAACAAGCACTTTTTTTTTTTTTTCTTTTTCATTACTACAAAGAAAAGGACCCAGGGCTGATCCCACAGGCTTCCAGGCATTAAGAACAATAACTATTTAATGAGACAACTTATGTTGTGTTTATCCTCCTGCCGCAGGCACAAACACTTCATGGGTTCCCAGGCAGGAGCGGAGAATGGAACCAGTCCACCTAGGAATCGAGATGCAACTCAGACCTTTCCTGTGACTGACATCCAAATCAGAGCCAAATGAGCCTGGGGAGTTTTTGTGTTGTGGTTAAAACAGTCATGGACCTTTTTCAGACATGCAACTATTTAAGAACCTGACAAAATTAAAAATGTAAATTATTTTGCAAATGGCCTCCACTTTGCTCCCCTTTCTTCTCCCCAAAGAGACCCGCTACTTCTTTTTTTTTTTTTTTTTTTTTTTTTCCCTATGCCTGAGGCTTGGAGGGAGGCTCTAGGAAAGTGTGCCGTGATTTTAAGTTAATAGTGCCATCTAGTGATGTAAGGGACACATGTGCCTCTGAGTCACCAGGCAGAGCTGCAGTGCTCAGGTTCTTCCCCAGGAGTTAAATCACCTTGTATAATATTTAATAATATCTCTGTGGCATCAGAGTTCCTTGTCCCAAAGGCAAACAGACTCCACACATGCTCCTGCCCTGGAGAAAACGTAAGGAAACAGTACCCAGAGCCTGGGAAAAAAGGAAACCTGCTGAGATCCGTACATGAGGTTTTAGGATACTCTGTTTAGCACCTACAGGAGTGGGAGAAAAGAACACATCTGGTCCTGTGATGCCCTTGAATATCCCTGGTACATATATACACCTATATTCCACATATATATATATGGATATTTGTGAATATATATATCTATATCTCCTCAGAAGCATATATAAATGTCTTTTGAAGCCTCAAACTTTAGTAATCTGGTTCCAAGAGGCTGCATTTCTTTAATTTATTTACCAATTGGGGGAAAAAATTGCATGCACATGTACTTATACACACCTACACAGAAGAACCAATCCCCAATGCTAGCCTTACATATATATGCATGATCATTTGTAATATTTCACTATAGCAACATAACCAAATGTATGTAAAATCTCAAGAACGCTTTAATACACTCCAGAATTTGAATTTTAAAGACTAAGTACAATTCAAGTTTTTTCTCGACCCCATTCTGAAGCTTTTCCTCAATATTCTCTCCATGTGCTGCTCAGAGTTCGCCTTCGTGCCTGTCCCTCAAGATATGAATAACTACCTGAGGACTTCTTTTTAAGCCAGGAGCATGCAATGACAACACTTTCTGTGATTTATTTTAATGAGAAGGCAAGCACTACTATGAAGCCAGACTCCAAGCAAATCATTCATTCCAGCTGCTGAAGGAGTACACTGCATGACACATTTCTGTGCCTTCTTAGAGCCAAGGGAATTAAATGAGTGCAAAGGTGTTCTCAATTTCCTGAATAAAAGATAGGAAAAGTGGGTCTTGAAAGAAGGTCTGCAGGGATTTGTGTCAGTATGCTTGTGTCAAAGGTCTGAAAGGAGACTTGGCTGCTCTTTGCTTGCTTTGTATTTATTCTGTACCTCATGTTTTGCAGATTCCTCTAATGACTTCCAACAGCTGGAGAAAAAAAAAAAGCTGCCTCTTTTCCTTTCCCTGCTCATAATTTCCTTCTGTTTTTAATTACTGGTGGGGTTGGTTTGTTTGTTTATTTGTTTCCCTCTAACACTTCACACTTTACCAAGGGGTGCAGGGTAGGATATGCTGACGACAGGAGCGATATAGAAACTATTCCAGAATATGGATGGCATTTCTTCAACATGCACTCAGGGTTGAAATTATTTTCACATTACAGGAAGAAAGGAATTTACAGGGCAAAGCTCTGCAGACCTGCAAAGTATGGCCTACTTCTAGAACCATACATGATTTTTTCCTAAATCATCACTGGTTTTTGCAGGAGGTAAGTATACTGGCAATGCCCAACATCTCTTGCTTTTCTTTCCTGTGACATATTATATTTGGAGATATATATTATATTTGGAGATATATAGTCTTTCACTATAAAATTTAAGTTTCACATAGGCTGTTTGAAAGTATTTTATGCCCCAGGGTTTGAAGTATATGTTCTGTGGACCTAACATTAACTGCATTGTTTCTTGTGAGTTTGAGGACTGGACTTTATCACCCCAAAAGTTGCTTTGTACTCCTAATACTGTTTTCCTTTCCTATTATTTTTTTCCAGCATTGTTTTCTTTAAATCTTAAAATATCTACAGCATCTAGCTTGAAATCAAGTTGAAAAACTAGGATACAACCGAATAAAGCCTGGAGATATATATCCAGGGACTTGCTTTCTGTCTCTCCCCTCACCATTTGTTGCCCAAGACTGCAGAAAGTGAATGCACTCCTGGAAGACTCTGTCTGAAAGGCTTGTCTAAGAAATAGCACATGGCTACAGTGAGGACCTGCAGGGTCTAACTGTTCTTTGCACAATTCAGGCAGGGAAATTATGTATATATGTGACACACAAAAGGCTAACCACAGTCCTGAAGCCTCTAAAGATCTCATGGAAGAACCTTCATACACCCTGATGTCTGTAATTTATTACACAGTGGGCTTGGGTTTTAATAGTTGTGTATATCTAAAAAAAGCCTCTCAATTACCCTAATCAGTGGGTCTGTTGGATGTAAAGATCAGTCTGAAAGCTCTGATGTTTTTTTAGAAGTGGAAGTGAATTTCACACCACATGGATTGTCATTTGCCTGCAGGTAAAGTACATCACTGTACCAATTAGAGCCAATTACAGACTGACTGACCTGCCGTGACATGGAGACTTCAGGCAGGATTTAGTTTGCCTTTGCAGATCAGAGAAGGTAGAACCCACACTGATGTTCAGGTATCTGGGATTTGCATATCTGGATTTTCTACAGTCTTTGATATAGGTTTCCTGAGTTTTTACAGAGTCCTTATTTGGGCCAGGTGAAAATTTACCAGTGTGGGATCTTGAAGAGAATCATATCTGCATGAGGTGTTGTAGTGCTTTGTGTTGTGGCCAAGCCTGTGCAGCAGTACACCAATTTCCTTCTATTTCCCTTCCCAATATGGATCAGCATTGCACCTGTCCCTGGTGAATAGACATACAAAGATAAGTGTCTGGCTATACTTCATGCATAATTTCACAACTGATTTTCTGTCTGAAGTCTAAATTGAGAACCAGACCCTGCCCCCTCCCACACACAACCTCCATTCCCTTATTCACATCTATTTTGTCAAATCAGTGGCAAATCCACTACGTGAGGATTTGAGGGAAGGAGTTATCTAGATTGTAAAGTCTTGGGACTTGGGGTTATCTAGGTTTTTTGATGGGATGCCACTTTCTTTTTGCTCTTCAGAAGGAAAGACAAACTAACAGGTTGGTAGAGGTTGGTAGGCAAGTGCCTGTAAGCATGTCAGCTCTGTGACTGTGACAGATATTGCTTATCCTCCACTATAACATGTGTACTCAGTAACTGTTGTTCCCTGCCTTTCTCAAAGTACTTGCATCAGGTTTCAAAAGAGGAATGTGCTGTCATGGAATTGAGCAAGATAATGCTTGTGTTTTGAGCAATGGATGTGTAATATGTTTACAGAGAAGTAGCTTCTCCAAAGTACAAAGCACTTGATTCCCCTATGCCTGTCCTTTGACTTGTTGATTTCTGAATTAATCAAAAGATAAGGGACTGGACGTGATCTCTCTACACACCATTGCATGTATAGCAACCCCCTCATAGGCTGTAAGCAAGGGGAAACTACAACTGTGCAGTCAGACCAAGCTGGTGGTAGAACTGTCTGAAGGCCAGGACTCAGACCCAGATATTCCCACTCCTATTTTAGCCTGGGGTTTGCCACCACTGCCCTGCACCCTACAAGTGTCTCTGAGTGTAAGGTAGGCAGGGCCATGTCACAGGTTACCTTATTCTCACTATGTCAGAGTGCTGTGACTCATATCCTTTCCCATTGACTACAGTGGAAGCGTGAATTACAGAAAAAAAAAAAAAAAAAAGAAAAAAAAGAAAAAAAAGTGAAACTATAAATAAATTAAAACCTGAGTACACACAGAATCTGTTTCTAAGATGGGAACAATAATGGTTCTTTCAATAATGCAGTATCTTTGGATCATCAAATCCATTTTTTGAAAAGTTATCCTCTTTGGAGCCATTTAAGATGAATGTTGTTAGTCTAATTAGCAGTGGATTTGTCACATTCCCAGCTTATTCACAGGAGAATACATTCTAAAAGGGTACTGTCTTTGTTTGAGCTCATTAAGATTGTATGTGCCATTACAGTTACAAAACTTACAATTTTGCTTATTCTTGAGGAAAAAAAAAAAAAAGATATCTACTTGGAATAATCTCTGACACATTCAGACTGCATAAATAAGTTCTTTCATATATCCACACCATCATTACCTTGTCTCATTTGTTCTACTCCTACCTACAATTATAGGAAACACCTCAGCCCAGAACTAACAAATACTATAAATATAACAATTTCTTTACACTTTGGTAGCCCATGAAAGAGAACATTTACTAGCATAAGTCACTCTTCATAAGACTCTCAGCCTCATTTTCAGCTATGACATTAGACTGAATTGCCACTGAGCAGGGGTACAACTTTCCCTAATTCAAACTGTTTCCCAGCAGACTGGGAGCAGCTATACAGAATCTAATAGAAGGCAGCAGCATGGACTGATATAGATCAAGAATGCAGCAATAGACCTCAGTCTTTAGTCTCAGTGGCTTTTTACCCTGTTACAGACAAGTGATCTTTTTAGACCAAAATGTCTTCAAAATATCCATGTAAACCAAAATCAGCCATTTATTTTTGTCATTTCCTTATCTTTACATTTTTTCAATCTTTCCTTCAAGAACAGTACGGTATGTACAGAACAATGTATATACATATATGTATTTACAGTGACACCATATAATTAAAATCTACACATCTCTCCTAGAATGCTGTGCTGGGATGGTAAAGGACACTTTTTATTCCTTGAGTCCTGAGATAGTACAAGATGAAAGATGGAGAGGAAGAGAAGGAAAATGTGATTAAAAGAGATCACCAAGAGCAAATTAGTTCCAAGAGTAAAGAAAGCTGTTGATACAGGGAAATTGAAACCAAAGCACATGTAACAAAAAAAATAAAATAATAAAAAATCACAAGAATGGCACGTTGCCTGTATTAGCTCCCAGGAATAAATTTATTTTCCATTTATTTGAGTGGGATCGGCATTTCAGAGCATAGTTTGCTAGCACTGAAACTGCTGAAGAAATTCATAGCAAATGGGAATATAATTAAACAAGGTAAAGCATAATGTGTTAACTACTACTGTATTAGAGAATTCGACAAGGGTGGAGTTGCAGGATCCTTTTAAAAGGAAAAGATAGTAAGGTGACCATGATGGACAGCTAAAACAGAGACAGCAGGATGGAGACCTGCATCCACAAGAAGGTGTGAGCAGTACTGAGGAGATGGTAATACCCTTCAACACATCCTTTGTTGAGCTAAAATTCTGTAGGTGGACTGGAAGCTTCTCAGAATTGCCGAATCAATGACAGAGAAAGGAAACTATTTAGCCAAGTGTGAAAGAGAGAATAAGCAATGAATACATAAAGTTTAAGAATAAAGGAATTCCAGAGAGCATTTTTTTATTTAAAACGAAGGAAAAAGCATATTGTGAACAAAGAAAAGGACACCATTAATGCAATTACAGATTTAGACTCATGTTGTAGACAGAATTGGGCCAGTTGTTACCAGAAGACTCAGCATTCATTATAACTCATTTAGAGAGGAAAATCAGATTTAGAAAGCTCAGCAAGTCAGTGAAAAGGAATTAGGACCCAGTGAAAAATAGGAAAGATAATCAAAGACCCGGACAAGGCTTCATGTCTCTCTCTTTTCTTACCATGTCTTCAGACCCGGACCCCCAGGAAAAGACTCCTACTCTGATTAATATCCATGTTCCCATGTTGTACCCTGAAAAATACCCTTAGGTAAAAAATGGCTTACCACTGAGAGGGAGAAGAGAAAGCAGGCAAAACCTCTGTCAGTTCAAAGGAAAAGAACTGAAGATATCTATGATAAGTAAATACTTTATCAGTATTAAAAAGGCCACCTCTGCCCATTTCACCGTAGTCATGCAAGGGTACACTCAAATGCTCCTCTTCATGACAATCATAATTATGGTTTTAAAGTCAGGAGCATCTGATCAGTGGAAACTGGATAAAACTTATCACGTGTCTTTTAGTATGTGGAATAACAGGTCCCTACTACTGTTTTCTGTTCTGCGTTTTGTGTGAATAAATGGGAAGAACTGCCATGAAAAGAAAAGTTTGGCCAGATAATTTAGGAGAAAACTTGTTGGTGTTTTGCTTTTGTTTGTCTAAAACGTGACTTTCTTTTTAATAGTTTGTATTAATCACATATTTACTACTCATTCATATTACCAAACTGAAATCAGATCAAATAGGAATTTTTCTGCATGTAATTATAACTCTTTTGCTAGGTGTTTAGTGGCAGCAAAGACAACAAATATCTCAAAGGGAGAGTATTTTATTTTTAAAATAAGTAAGATGAGACATCAGGCCATTATACAGTCATATTCCCTTTTCTGTTCCAGGGAAACTGAAATTTCACTTTCTTGGTAATGTTTGTGAGTCTCTCTATCTTCATAGGGTTTTGGTTTTGGGTTTTTTTTTGTTTGGTTGGTTTTTGGGGGGTTTTTTAGTGAGAAAAGGATAAAAGCAGGCAAGAGAAATAGAGAACTCATATAGTTGGATTTAAGGATGATATCAGGCATGGATACTTCTGCATTAATCAAAAGGCTTGACTTTCATGAGCAGAAGGCAAGTAGAACTCTTGTTGTCAGTAATTCTTTGCATGGCATTATGGGACAATATTTGTGACACAATCATCAGAGTTTCTTAAAATTTAACATATTTCAATCATCTATGCTCAATTGAGCATGATAATTATAACTCTTCTCACAGGTAAGTAAATTATTTTTCTTAATTTCTCCAGCCTATGTGTTTTCAGATAGTAACTGAAGTCTTTGCTTACTTTCAGCCTTTTGTGTGCTGTGGGATCCTGTTTTGCTAGAGAGGAACTTCTCTCATCTGAAAAATAACTGTAAATATTCCAGGAAAACAGAAATGAACTCAAACTTTGTGGGAGCTTGGTTGTCTGTGACTATGGTCATGGCCCCTTCTAAAAAGGACCAGAGGCTCCATGCAGCAGGACAGGTTTCAGCACTAAGCAGACCACATTTCTTTTAACCCTTTCCGTTCTTGCATGTGTTTTCTGCTCCATGTTGTGCACAAGTGTGAATGTGCATGAGCACACAAGTGTGTGTTTGCACACCTGTAAGAATGGTTTGGCTAAATTTGGGCTCAATCAATAGACCACAGAGCGGTGGTAGTACTTCCACACTTCCACTTATGGCTCCCCTAAGCTCTTCAGGAAGGTTTATGCCCACTGCATTACATTCCACAGTGTGTAATCTCATGCCAGCAGTATTGGCATCTTAGGGTCCAGGTATGGTCTAAATCCTAAACACTAAATACTTGAGGAAATGATAGCTTAACTTACCTGAAGCAACACAAGAAAGAAGTACAGCGTTTTTTATCCATATTTACCTGACTTGTTGATCCTTGTGTAGTAGATGCTGGAGGGTTCACACAGATACCTACATCAGTGTATTCCAAGTTGGAGCCTTACCCTCTTTTTGTTCAAAAACAGTCTCATTAAGTAAATTTGTGTTGCTATGGAAACACAATACCTAGCACATTAATTGTGTTGGCAAGGAAAAAACCCCATGCATTCCTTTTAAGTTCCTCAGGGTTGATCATTCCCTTAAGGAGGATCTATTGTAACAACATCTCTGACTCATTTATTTATGACATGGGAATCCCCATGGGAACCATAGGAAACACAGGACTGGATGTTCTCCTTCTGAGCCTGTCTTACCACCCCACCAACTGCTTGTCCTTCACCTCTTTTGGACTCTCACTTAGTTCTGATAATTGGATCTTCTTCATAGGATTTTAGGACATGAAAATCATTGACTACAACCACTCTACCTTAAGACATATTTCCTATTAAACATAACAAGTCCACAATAATGTTTCTTCAGATAAAATTGAGACAGAGACTTCCAAATGATTTGTTTTCTCACAGTCATCAAACACAGTGTGTATGGAGTGAAAACATGGCAGAACTTGCAGGCACCATCCCTTCATTATCATACCCACATCTCAGAACACACCCTTGTTTTGTTCCAGCAAGAAAAAAAATTACTGTACCTCCAGTCACCCATGCAGTACACAAAATATGCATTATAAGAGAGTGCTTATCAAATCTGAACAGAAGTTGATGTAAAATTCTGGAGAAACAGCTACTGACTTCTTTACTGTAGCACAGAAATATCACAGCACAATGGAAGCCTGGAATCTAGAAAGCTGCTGAGACATAAAAGTAGAGACAATAGCAAAGAAAGGACTGTGCTGAAGTCTTCAAAACATAAGAAATTTACCTTAATACTTATGCTTACACATTAGTAATGGATTAAAAACTGAACTACTTCATCCTTCATTATCACAACTGCATGCATTTGTATTCATCACATTTTATCTGTTGAGAGCAGACACTGAAGGAACTTGTTTAAGAAGATGCTTACGAATGTGCAGCAAGCCAGAGGCATAGCTAGGAGTGCACTTTGGTAAAAATGTTATGCTACCAGAGACCCAAGCCTGGGCTAGCAACTGTGTAGAAACATTAGCTGTGTTTTCTTCAAAGAGTTTGCACCAATATTGTTAAGGTATCTGACTAAAGGCTAAGCAAATTAAACATAAAAACCTGGCGAGGATCAAAGGAACAATCGTAGGTGAAGCAACACTAGTAACTAATCAGTAAAAACCAGAGTAGAACCATCTGCTCCTCAGACCATCAAAGGAAAAGGAAGAGACCATTGTCCTGGTGTAGAACGTACCATGAGGATCCAGCCAAAGACAGACCCTCTCCAAAAAGTAATGCAAACTAAAGGGGTTATTGCTTAATGGGGTTATCATCTTGGGGAAATGCTGCTTTATCCAGGGTTTCCTGATAAAAGTGATGAAAACTTGTTATTTCTAAAATTTCTAATTGACTTCATCAAATGGTACCAGGAGACTATAATGATATAAAGTTTAATGTATGATTGAATCATTCTCCACATCAAGCAGTCAATACTGAAAATTTTTGATGTATGACTTGGAGCTCACTGAAATATGAAATCTTCCCACCACCGTCCCTATTTTTAGCTCTTAAGATTATTGATGGCAAATTTTAGAAATGGCTGGTGATTCTGAGTTTCCTGTTTTTCTGAAGAGCCTGTCTTGCATCAGCAGATCCTCTTCAGTCTACCAAACTGAGCACCTACATTTCAAGCACTGAGTTAGCCACTTCTTCAGAAAATCTATTTTGAAGTTGTGCCTACATAGTTAAGAATGCACCCACTCAAAATTCAGGAAGAGGTTAAATTCATTTAGTATCATCTGGGACCTTCTGCATCCCAGTACTGGAGTGATCACATCTACTTTGGATTGATATTGACTATGAAAGCCTATATTTATATATACTGAACAAAAGAATTATACTTTAAACTGCAATGGACATTCAAAATGATCACTGTCTCCAGTAGATGCACTTAGCTTTGAGGGGATTGCCTGGGCTGCAAAATGAGCACCTATTTTCATGTCTATTCTGGAGGCAGATGTTGATGGACTAGAGACTGGATTTGCATAGATGGTTTAGAGGAAAACTTAGGTGCTAGAATCTTGTCCTTGTTTTATTACTATACCAAATTTTGTTGGTAAGTATGCACTCTCAAAAATAGAACAAAAAGCACTAATTTTCTTCATAAAATGTATATAAAACACTCTTTAAGATTTCCAGATATTAAACTTAGGACTGCTTCCTCAAATAGTTCTTCAACAGCTTCTTCCACAAATCTTTATTCTTAAGCATTTAATTACATATTTTGCAAAGTAACCCAGTGTCATAATCACATTTTAATTGATGTTTTAATTCCTTTGTTTGTCTGAGTGACAGTAAAGGGAATGTCAATTAAATGACATTTTTGCTATGATAGTATTCAAAAGCCTTCCAAAGAAAAAAGGATCTTTGACATTTCATAGCACTGACACCTACCTGAAAATATAATATTTTATATTTTAGTAAAATACACAGAGAAAATGCATTTTTGATGCAGCACACACTTGAATTGCAGATTTTTTGGTCCTTTGAAAATAAGAAGCCAGGGCCTAGTTGAACAGACCAGGGATTAGATCACAGTCCATGCTGTTTGTCAAATGCATGGTTCTATTTTCTTGTGTAAGTATGAGAAAACTTCTTTATTGACTTTTTCTGCATACTTTCCACACATAAAATAGAGAAGACACTGAGTTGATGATGTAATCTAGTGACACATATTACAGAGAAGATTAAAATAATTTTTGGATGAGAGGCTAGAGATCAGTCCAGTGTAAAAAGATTTGGGGGTTTGGGGTGATGGTAAGTTGAATATGAGCCAACAGTGTGCCCTGGAAGCCAAAAGGGCCAACTGTGTGCTGGGGTGTGTCAAATACAGCACAGGTAGATGGTTGAGGGAGATGATTGTCCAATTCTACACTGCACTGGTGCAGCCCCACCTCAAATACTGTGTGCATTTTGGGTGCCTCAATAGAAGAAGGATATCAAACTATTAAAGAGTATCCAGAGGCAGG
The DNA here is from genome assembly GCF_000700745.2 of Antrostomus carolinensis. Taxonomy (NCBI): domain Eukaryota; kingdom Metazoa; phylum Chordata; class Aves; order Caprimulgiformes; family Caprimulgidae; genus Antrostomus; species Antrostomus carolinensis. Next base: position 51,097 of record NW_010291842.1, on the reverse strand, counting down.
TGGCCAAGATGGTGAAACATCTCAAGGACAAGACTCACAAGGAGTGGCTGAGGTTACTTGGCTTGTTCAGTTTGAAGAAGAGAAGGCTGAGGGATGATCTCAATGCTGTCTAGAACTTCCTCAAGGGGAGCAGTGGAGGAGGAGTTGCTGATTTCCTCTCTCTGGCGACCAGCAATAGGACACAAAGAACTGGAATGAAACCACATCAGGGGAAGTTCAGATGGGACATTCCAAAAAGATTACTTATGATGGCATATCTGCTTCTTACAGAGTTACAATTGATTATTTCTCTTTAGATGTGACTTAGGAAATAGTAAGGAACAATTTCTATCGGAGATAGGCAGATCACCTCAAAGCAATATGTAGAAAAGTAAGGCACCATCTTAGAGAAGCTACCAGGACAGGAACAATTTTGGGAGAAGGGCATACAGGACTGAGGAAGTAATGAAAGACAGAAAATTTCATTGCCTGTCTGCCTGCCATAGGGGACACAGATAAGCAGTGAGCTGTTACCTCTACTTTGTAAAGAAATATGGTTGTTCTGGGCATAAGGGATACAAAGGGCAGTGAAAGGGTCTACTCTGAACTATAACTCTCGGGAGTATGAGATGCTCCACTTGAACTTTTGAGTTCCCTGAGCTTCACGTATAGCTAAAGAGGTGGTACAGGTTGGTGGAAAAAATGGGAAAAAAAAGGGGGAAAAAAATAAAAGGATAAATTGAGAGTGTATTGATAGGGTGATTTCAAGAATGGAAACTGAGAGGGGCTTTGGAGAAGGCTTTTGAATTTATATTTGCAAACCTGCAAAGAGACTTGACTACTATGCCCTGAGAGCAATAAACATGAACATGTAAAGCTATGTAAAAAGATACTGCTCCACTTTGTTTTGGGCTCTTTGATGACTCTAAAAATTACATATTACATTGAATACTCAGTACTTTGGAAACTTGAAATGTTTTACTTCATGTTTATGAAAGAAATCTTGATCCAAGGTGCTTGCAAATTATAAAATGAAAAGAAATAGATAATTTTGTTCTTTTACAAAAAAAAAATGTCAAAATGTAAAAATGCAGGATGTTCATATTTATGATTTATATCTCAACCTTTTATTTTATTTATGTATGTAGGCTGCTCTCAGTCAAGTAAACTGTAATGTACTTAATTTCTCCCTTTTCAATTTCTATTTTAAAATTTTGATAGATTTTAATAACAAAGGTAGCATTATTTAACCAATAAAAACTTTTTTTTTTTAAATTAATTAATCACCTTGAATATCCTTCTCTCTTGAATGATATAAGCCTAGTGCCATCAGTTAGACTGCAGAATTACGAGTGGACTGACCACGGGATGCACCTAATCTAGTGGTTTTTCCTTTCACATTTGTTACAAGCTATTTTTTCCTTTACCTAAACCCCCAGTGTCAAGGTGGATCAGCAGAAGCTTCCAGATTTAAAAGATCAATTATTGTTAACAGTGTTTATACACAATTTTAACTGCTTTTTTAGTTATTTATTCTTTTACAGTTAGCTTTTTTTCTTCGGGCTAGACCTTGAAATGCACTGGATTTTAAGATCCTCTGTGTGCACAGTACCCATTCAGATAATAAGATGGAGGGTTTTATCAGGATGGGACATAGGTAATTAAGACTACATCATTCCTACTGGACAGAATGAAAACATAAGTTTTTCTTTTTTGTTTTCTGAAAGAAATGTCCATGTAATGGGGAATGAAAAGATGTACCTGTTGAATGGACTTTAAGGATGTCTTGGGAAAAATAGACAAAACACATTTCCTTCCTTATATTTCTTCCTTATACTTCTTCCTTTTTTATCCCCCACGTCCTGAATCATACAACAAATAAATAGCAATAATATCAAAAATAAATTTTAAAAAGGTAGCCCTGTACAAAGATCATCCAAATTTCTCCCACAGACAACTTCCTGCTCCTCCCCTCCCCTTGCCCCAACAGACAACGTTGATCTCTTTATATAAGCAGAGCCTTGTATCTCAGGAAATAGCCTGGCTTCTAAAAGTCAGATGAACTACTTACAGCAAAGTGGATTTGACTTTATCACTAAATCGTAAAAAAAGCAGGATTAAGGATTGTTTCCTTTTCAATTTCTCAGGCTTGTGCTTCAAAGCATGTAGAAGCCTACCAAAAAGCGTGGCTTCAGCACTGAGAGCTAATCCTTTTGCTTCACACAGAGGTAGGGGATGGTTTTTGCTCCACTCTGAGATAATACCCTGTATTTACCCATCCCTGTTGGTGTCACTAAACAAGTTTTGTTCCTTCTCTCATCCCTCACCGTGTTGACAGGAATCTTGTCCTCTACTTGCTTCATTAGGCACCAGATAGCACAAGTTGGGGTGGTTTCTTGCAGCAGAGGCAGGCGGGGGGTGGGAGAGACAGTCCTAGTGAATGAAGTAAGGTCTTGTGAAGCCTCACCTGCAGTGCTGCATCCAGTTCTGGAACTCCTAACGTAAGAAGGACATGCACCTACTGGAGTGAGGCCAGAGGAGGTCACCAGGATTGTCAGAGGGCTGGAGCACCTCTCCTATAAGGACAGGCTGAGACAGTTGGGGCTGTTCAGCCTGGAGAAGAGAAGGCTCTGGGGAGATCTTACAGCAGCCTTCCAGTACCTGAAGGGGCTCCAGGAAGGTTGGGGAGGGACTTTTGACAGGGGCAGATAGTGACAGAATAAGGGGTAATGACTTTAAACTGGAAGAGGGTAGGTTTAGATTTGACATTAGGAAGAAGTTCTTTCCCGTGAGGGTAGTGAGACACTGGACCAGGTTGCCCAGAGAAGTTGTGGATGCTCCTCCCTGGAAGTGTTCAAGGCCAGGTTGGATGAAGCTTTGAGCAACCTGATCTAGTGGAAGGTGTCCCTGCTCATGGCAGGGGGGGTTAAAACTAGATGATCTTTAAGGTCCCTTCCAACCCAAACCATTCTATGATTCTATGATTCTATAAGTGTAATTCTGCAGTTCCATTCCTGTGCAGGATTTGAGGGATGCAGGGGCAAACAGGGGAAAAGCAGCCATTAGGGCCATTCAGAGTGTGCAGACATCAAAGTCTCCCTACAGAAGCTCTCTGAGCCAGAGCATGCTGTTAGCTATCTCAGTTTCATGTATTATGCAGACTGTGGAGACTGCTCTTTGATCAGGGGGAAAATGAGAAGAAAAAGCACAAGAAACAGCCCAAGAGGGTTGCTTTGCAAGTGAATAGCTGCCTGCTCTTCTGCAGTTACCTTTGCTCTCCCTTTTGTCTTACAAAGTTTCAAAGGATGGAGAAGAGCAGCTTTGTATTTGATTCCCAGGTAAGGCCTCCTGGAAAACAAAAAAAAACCAAACCAAAAACCCCAAGGAATAAGCAGGAGGCTGAGGGCCTACTTCTGTGAGAGTTTTAGTTGGCTTCTTTGTTTATATGTAGTGTCCTAGTTTTTAGCCAAGGCAGTAAAAAATCTATTAAAAAGGGCATAATTTAAAGCAGAGGGAAGCAAAGCAAGGTCTCCTTCAAGAATCACTGTACTATTGTTTATTATTGTCCTGTGGTTGGACTCGATGATCTTAAAGGTCTTACTCCAACCAAAAGGATTCCATGATTCTACCTTGTTGCCTTGGCCGGGCAATCAGCAGGAGGTTATATGGGTAGGGTATAAGACTCTTGAAGACTGAATCCCCTCCTGTCATCCTGCCATTCCAGCTCTACATTTTCTACCCTGTGGCTATTGCAAGGGGAAGACGCCATCTGTAAAGGAAGATTCCTACCTTTTGTGCAATACTGGTCTGACAAACCATGAGAAGTCTAAGAACTGTTGAAATTAGGTCCATTTAAGAGCCACCTCCACTGAGGTGGGTACGTTTAGGGCAGAATATGCCTGGTTGCCCCAGGTAATTGACAGTCCTAAAGAGCTACAGCAGATAATCGGGCCACTGGTGGGCGAACACCTATCAATATATACATAGTCAAATAGCCAGTGATTGGCTATTTGACTATGTATATACTCTGCTTAGGCAGTGACAGCAACTTGCTGTATTATATTGTTAATTTGTTAAAATAGTGCCTGGCACAGTTTTGGTCAGGATCATCTAGCATAGCACTCTCCAGACAGTTGCCAGGAGCTTTACCAGTCAAGACAAACCATAGACTAATTCCAAACAGCATACCAGATGTAGTCATCGTCTTTTGGAAGGCAAGAGGGTTTAATAGTATAGATATGGACCACTCCATCCCAGCAGTATCAGTGGCAGAGGAGAGTCTCGCAATATTTAATTGAATATTGTGCACGTAGCCTTCACTTATTTCTGCTAAATAAGCATTGGCTACAAATCTGAAATAATCCAAGACCAGGGATGAAAGCTGGATGCTCCCATCCCAACTGATTATCCTCACTATGGGTTTGTGCTGTTGCAGGACTGTTTACCTCCTGCAGCCATACAATTTGCATTCCCATGTCTGCAACAGCCTAGATTCTTCACAGGAAGGATGGAAGCATCTCTGTCCAGGCTCTGTCCAGACTCTGGGACAGCTCCGGGATTTCCCCTTGGTATATGAGAGATCTCCAATGAAAAAGGGCCTAGGAGTCATTTTTTGCCCCACTGAGGTCTCCCTTCTGAATATTTTTCTACGGGGTCTGTCTAGGATGGAGTTAATTTTCTTCATAGCATCTGGTATGGTGCTGTATTCTATACTTCTGACCAAAACTAACTAAAGAGATATTCCATGACATATGATGTCAGCAATAAAAAGGGAGAGGAGAGAGTTCAGGGAGATTAACTATCTCCTCACTTGGGAACTGGTTAGGCATCAGTCTACCTATGGGAGGTGACGAATGACTGGCTTTGCATCACTTGTTTTGTTTTGTTTTCTTTTTCTACTCTTCCACTTCTCCTTCGCTTATTAAAAAAAAAAATCTCAACCCACAAGTTTTCTTGCTTTTACTTTTCCTTTCCTCTTTCCCATTCCCACCGGGGGTTGGAGTGAGCAGCAGTCTGGTGTTTAGCTGCCCATGGGGAACAACCCACAACAGTTTTAATAAACATGAATGAAGTCAGCACCTGAAACCCTACTGCAGGCTCAGTACTGTGAATACCGCTGGAGCTGGGCACCTAGTTCCTAACTGTTTGAACAGACAATGACTTTTTCTTTAAATTCAGCCATTCTTTGCTAGATTATATACCTTTTCTCTCAATTTCACCTCCTTTTTACAAAAGTATACCTGCAGAACTGTGGCAGAAGTAAAGCAAATATGGGTTATGAAATTCTGAAAGTGAAGAGTCTAGATATTCAGTTTCTATCAACTTATAACAGACTTTCTTGGATTGTTTAGAAAATTCACCTTAATCAGATGTTCAGCTATTATAAGTAATATAATTAGTAGCTCACCTGGAAATCACTCATTATAGCAAATAGTATATGTCAACCTGCCCCAATAATAATATTAAAGTTTGCAAAAGAAAAAGAAAAACTCCATAATGTTATTTGTGAGGCATACCTACAGGGAAAAAAAAAATTATGTGTGCTCCCCATTTATTTGTATTTTTTAAAGGACTTGGTGGCTTCTTTGCTTGCTGATAATAGTCCCACAGCAGATGTCTAATGGCACTTACTAAGGTCCTGGAGACCAAGTTGATAATAACTAAAAAGTACAATTACAATAATTTTCTCAGAGTGCCACTCAGTAAAATCCTCCCTGTTCCTGTGCACATGCTTTTAAGCAATTTTCAATCTGTGCCTCATTACACAGCTAGCAACACGTTCTTTCTCACCCCCAGCCATTTGGAAGGATAAGTAGGAGTGGAAGGACTTTTACCTCAGCACTACTTTCAGGGTTATTTTCCCATTTCATTTGTGCTGATGAGGCTTTTCTCTCAATGGCTACAGATTGCATCCTGTTTTGGTCCCAGTGAAGTGAAATCAAACTCAAGAAGGTAATTCAATTGCATGTCCAGCACATGAAAGCTGACAGTTTTCTGCTGTGTAGATTGTTACTTTTCTGAAAGTTCCTGGTTACCTTTTGGCCATACTTTGAAATTGCAGGGACTCAAGGGTAGAAACTGCTAGTTATTCTTTCTAACTTCATTAAGGTGCATTGTTTAACATAATGTGGTCCAAGGGTGGATGAAATTAGGAGATAATGTATTTCAGCAGCAGGTGAAATTCTGCTGTTTGTAGAATATTCACTGTAGATTCTCAGTGGTTCTTTCTGGGCATAATATTTGTCAATGGGTCCAAAACTCAGCTCTTTGAGAATGATTTTAATAGTATTGCATACATGACGGCAGTAAATTGCATATCCTTGTTGATGACTAATTCAAAAGGCAAGTTAGACTTTCAGATCATCAGATAAAGATTGAAACTTGAAAGTCCAGGACGTTCATGTTAAGTGACAAATCAATAACCATGGTACTATGCTGTTATATACAGGTTTTTAGCATAGTAATTTTATTCTTTGTATACTGGTACAGGTTGAAATGACTGTAAATACAACGGGTTTTTAGTGGCAAAGGATTAGGGATATTACAAGTCAGCATCTCATGTTCACAACTTTTCTGCCCTGATACCAGGTGCTCTGAAAGACAGCAGCATAAATAAGGAATTATTTAAGTTATTTGGATGATGAAGATATCTGGATCTTTTTGAAGGCAAATGGAACTTTGATTTTCAAATAATTACTTGAAGACAGGACTCAAGCTAAATAATTAATGTATTTTGCAAAATTAAGCTGTTAATATTTTTCCAGAAAAAAATCTTACATTTCTCTTGAAACAAACCCCACATTTCAACTTACTTGTGAAATTTGTTGTTTGCCAGCTGTGACTGTTTCTATTCTTTCTTCTTCACTCATAGCTGACCATGACCTTTGTTGTACATACTCAATATAGCTTCCACTGTCATTCTTTTTCCCTATTCTTGACCTTTATTTTAACATCTGAAAAAAATTACTGAATGAAGAAAAGTTCACAGCTCTGAGACACAGTGAGAATCAAATTATGATTGGGAGAGACAGGTCTATTTAGGATTTATTTAGGATTATGATATTTGTTTCAAAGGGATTTCTTAGCTTGCAGAACTCAATTCATTTTTATTGCAGAAAGTAGTGTCCTGGAACCTCACTTATAAAATCACTGACCAACACCTTGGGTCAACCTCAGCTTCTAATCACTTTACTTTCACTGGAAGGCTGTTTCAGACCATAGTGCTTGGTAGCTGGAAGCCTTTTATTTTTGGTCAACTTGCATTCATATTTAGTTCATCAGCACTTATTTTTTGTGTTCTATCATTTTTACTTCAAAAAAATAGGTCTTATTCTCCCTAAATGTTACCTCCTTAATGTTGACAGGCAGAATTCCTGCCCTTTTACCATTATTTTTGTGTTTTGGACTAAAGCCAAGCTCTTTAGGTCTTGAAAGGTTTTTCTTTTCCTCTGTTTTCATATTACTCTATTTATACATTCCTTCATCTTGATTCAATTAATTATTTTTGAACACTGATTGGACAGAAGTGGCCAGAGCTGTACATTCATTTTCAGATGAGATTTCACTAGTACCTAGTATGACAGATAAGATCTATGACCTTTTTTCTGTCTTTTAAATTAATTGTGTTATTTTGTCTTAGCTATTTGTTGACCTCTGTTGAATTTTATCTCAGTTTTGCAAGCTCTCCTATCTTTATTCTTCAAACATTGCATGCTAATCAGATGTAAGAAATTGATTTGTATCTATTCAGAGTTACTTATTTGTCTCCAGACTCACTTCTGTCCTGTGAAGACACAAACTGAGGACATACACTTTAGCACTCTGTGACCAGTTCCTATCTACTCCTCTGGAGCAAATCAGAAAAAGGTACAGGGGAGGAGGGTCAGGTAGGTACTTTCCACCCATTTCCTGTAATTGTCCTTGACCTGGGTAATTGTGCTGTTGGACTGCAATGTGGTTTGTACTATAGTCTTGTGTATTTGGACAAAATATGTAAAGGGAAAAAACATGATCTCTGCTGGGTTGGTTATCTTTGGGGACAGGGAGGGTAACATGAGTCAGGGACATTTTCTCAAACTGAACACTGATTAAGAAAGATGTTGTGGTGTACTTGGGAGGTGGTGGGGCTGTCAAGTAATTGCAGGTTATAACAGAAAACACATTTTGTGATGAGTGTGCTCTGAAACCCGTTCTTTTTCCTCCAGCCTGAGTATTCAAAAGAGGATATTTTATACGTCCATCTTTCTGGAATTTTTTATATGGTAATCTCCATAGAGTAGAAGCTATCTTTCTTTGTTATCTCCTATCATCCTTTATCTACTCATTTTTCCTCCCTGCTTTCCTTTCTTCCTCTCCTTCCCTTTCTTCCTTCTTTCCCTCTGTGATCCTTTTTTCTCCTGCCAGAATCATCTCAATAGTTCTTTAAACATGCATGAACTGTGAGGAATCATGAGGTTTTGATCAACTGCCTGTAATAGATGAATCCTCACAATGAGAGGAACTGTAGAATCAGCCATCTGTTTGGGGTCTGCTTGGCTTCCCAGTCACATCTTATGTGGTCTCAGACACTGACTGACTCATTAACTTCCCATTGTATTAAAAGGTAAGTCTGCAGGAAGCCTGACAGCATGAGGACCAAGCCCAGCTGGGAATGTTGAACAGACTAGATGCTATAATTATTACATGGACCTTGTAACACCAGGGATAGGACAAAATAACCCTGCTTCCTGGCCAGAGGAACAAACTCAGACCAGGTGGAGTCATATTCTGCTCTGCTGAAGCAAGCATGCTATGTAATTTAGATGTAGTGCTGAGCAACTTACAATCCTCCCTCAAATAACCTTTCATTTCAGAGGAGACCCAGCCAGCTCTGTCAGAAAGCTTAGTTATTGTTAAACATTAAAAAGCCTCAGAAGAGAAAAGGTAACACAGACAATTTGCTATTCATCACACCACAATATTGTAGAAAGTAATGGCCAAGAAAGCTGAACTAACTGCCCATTATACAAACACCATGGTGCCCATGCTATGGGTTTATTGGGGATCTTCTGCATCTGAGAGGTTTAACAGACACAACCACTTTGCCAAAAACCATCAGTTACAGTTTGATAGTAACCAAATAACAAAACAAGAGTGGGTTTTAGCTCTGGTTTGGCTCCAGGACAAAACCTTCCCAACCTGGTGGGAAGGGACAGTAGGTCAGGCTAAGAAACATAAATATCTGGCTGACAGTACTGACCTGCCTGTGAGGACAGCGGGAGCTGTGAGATGAGGTTTTTGTTCCCATCCGCCTTTCCAACACAGAGTAAATATTTCTACTGGAAAACATGCCGTCACTGCAGTGAAGAGAATTGGTACCCTGAAGGCACAGGTACCTTGGGAATATTTTTTCTCATATTTGCATTTGGTGTAATTGTTTATAACCCCACAACATGTATGTGACACACTGATCAGTGAGGACACCATCTGCCACTGTTGAAGATGGAGTGGATGAACAAGATCTTTGGTGAATTTTGTAGCCTTTTTCTTTACTGCAGAGTGAGAAACAGCCACCTGTGAGCCGAGACTGAATGCAGCAATACAGGACACCAATCCCAGAGAAATTTTGGAGCTCATCCTTTGCCTTTTACCTCTCTGTTTTTCCTCATGACATATAAATTTTAACTTTGTAGCATCACAAGATTTTTACCCCTCAATTTATATAAATGTAGTTTAAAGTTTGTTTAGTATTCAGATGAGCAAAATGGTAACTCAGTTATTAACGTTAATTTCTTTTAGAGTAAAAAAAAATACTGCCTGGTTACTAGCAAAACAGAGTAGATGTGATTTTAAAATTTAAGTGGAAAAATAAAAGAAACAAGAGATCACAGTTCACTTAATCACTTAAGAACACCAGGAACTAATAAATAAGTTTAGCTGTCTTAATATTAGGCATTAATTTCAAAAGCAATAAATAATCATTATAAAATTTAGTCTATGCTAATGTTGGGTTACTCTGCTGCTAAAAAGAAAAGGAGCAGATGAAAATATCTAATAAAGACCAAGCTTGCACTTTAGGGTATTTTGGAGTTGTTTCTGTTTGGGTTTTGGGTTTTGGTTTTTTTGTGGGTTTGTTTCTTTTTCTGATGGGATCTCCTGCTTACAGAAGGAGTGAGAACTTAATACCTTAGTGAATTTTATTTTTCCATCAAATTTAGATGAAATTGTCCTGCTGAAATGCTTGGCAGGACTGTATGAGCCTCATTTCCTCAAGAAAATAGTCTACAAAATAGCTGAGCTAATATTGAAACACTTTTACCCTGGGAGAACAAGTGGAGCATTGATACTTCTTCACCACCACATTACTCCATTAGGATAGACTGAAAAACTCTCCAGCATAAATTGGCAATCAGAGGATGCGTTTAACTGATTCCACTTTTCCATTTTGTCTTGTTCAAAGGAGGGGTCAATATTTGCCCTGACTGGGCAACCATCAAAGAATTTCTGTTTAAAACCTTCAAACTACAAAACCTATGAGCACTTTTGTCTAATAGGAATGTCGCTTCAAAATTGCCCCAGTGAAGATTAATCAGATGGTTAAAACATTGTGACAGATATGAGTGTCTTCAACATCTCTCAATCATTTTTTTTTCTTACTTTACTTGTTTCTTTTAGCACTTCAGCCTAAGAACATCTTTCTTTCCTCTGTAAAGGGTGAGAACTGCAGAGACGTCTGAAAAAGTTTTGATTAACGTGTCTGAAGCTTTAAAAATCTCTGACAGAGTCTTGTCTGAGTGCTCTCTAAATAAATACATTTTTGTGTGTTTGTTTTTTCACTTGAGTATTCCTTATTAATTACCCCTACTCCATGTATTTCATTCTACATTAGGACTGTGCTTGTTCTGGTCTCTGATGTCTTATTTCAGCCACTTGCCATCTGAGTTGGAACCAGGAGGATGGTGCACCTGACCCTTGAGGACATTGCACTTGACTGGATCTACAAGAATACCCTATCAAATAAAAGTTAAGGGAAGCAGAGCTTTCTCAGTGCAGATTTAAATCTGTACCACAGACTCTTCTAAGAGCCAAGGACCTCCATGCTGAAATGCTCCTGGGATCTGCTTCTTCCAATAAACTGGTAGTATAGGATGAGAATAAATCTGATAAACCCCTTGATAGTAAATGTTCTACTCAACATACTCAGTTCCCCTCAGGAGAATGAAAATTAATGAGTAATTAGCACTCCTATGGGAGGTGCACTGGACAGGAGAGTATTCAGCACACACTGCTGATGTGTGCAGTCCTAAAGAGACAGAGTTAAAGGTATGTGTTGGTGTTTGAGTCTGCATAAAGGGACCTTTATTACGTGGTGGGAACTTTTGTCCAAGACAAGCTGAAGGGCATTATAGTATGCCTCCAAGGAAGGTAGAAATGTGTGCTTGGGAGTACTTTTTTCACGGCTTGAAATTCACTTTTCCTTTTATTTGTTTATGAAAAAAAGCCCATACAAAAGTCCTTCATAACGAGGTTGTGGCACTCGCTATATTAAGAGGGTTGAAAGCAAGATTAGCTGAAAGGAGTCCTTTCACTTGGCCCCCACAGGAGTAATTCTACTGTAGCTGTTAGATCCCAGGGTAATGCAGACAGTAGTGCCTGTGCCCTGTATTCTCCCTCCATCCCTTTGGAGGAAAAGGGAATGGAAGAGGAAGAGCAGTGGCACAGTGTGATCCCGTTATTTGTTGAGGAAGCCAGAAGGGCTGAAGTACTTCCCCTTTAGCTCTGACACATTTTCAGCTTGGATTTAATTTCTGGAGCAGAGCTTTATACTGTGACACTTGAATCTGACCTGAACTAAGGAAATTAGGCAAATGGATTTGTTTCATCTCAAGCAGAAGAGTCAGTAATATCAAGGTTTTTGCAGAATGCTTCCAGGGAACTCTACCTTGGAATGACCTCAGTGTTTCTAACAGCCATTAATTTCCACCCATTTTAACAAAAAGAAAAAGAGACACATACACAGCTGTTGTGATACCCTTAAAGAACAGCCAAGGTGGTGGCTGATGGCAGTAGAGGAAGAGTGAAAAGTTGGCCCAATTGCTGCATCTACTTTTCCAAAGAGGACCACACTGGAAGACTTTGTAACAAATATCAAGGAAAAAAATCTAATATTAATCTAAAATAGAAACTTGTTGCTTAACTATAACAACACCAACAGCTACTAAAAGGGTTTAAGAGGATTTCAGTATTTAACTATAATTTGGCTTTTCATTGTTGTTTGTATTTATACCATCAAAAATATGGCAACAAACATGGATTTATATAACATTAGCTACAGAGTTGTTCTAATGCAGTGCTAATTTTTGTGTATGAATCACCTTGTAGAAAAGGAAGTGCTAGAACACCAGAAACCCAGAAACTTAAGAAGGTTAAGTTTCAGAGTGTATCTAGCATATGCTTTCAGCTGAGCTTTGACATGTTACCAGTAGAATGCATTAAGTTTTTTAGTACAAGGTCTCCAGCATCATTCCTTAAAAAGGTTAAGGATGTTCAAACCTGAAGGAGAAATCCAGGAATGGAATAGCCTGTAACAGACCTGTTCCATTTCCAGTTCAGTATTTGCATGTTCTCCAATGGAAAATTGCATCCAAGCTTTCATATAAACTTTGTGTCAGACAAGTATTCCCTTCTGTTGGAGAACAAGTCCATAACAAACATTCACTGACTATTTTAATGAAAGCCTCCAAGAAGTACAAAGCAGGTATTTGACTAATGCCTCATGGCAATTCCTGTGTTAAGAGCTTGATATACTGAAATATTCCTGTTAAATTCCAGCAGGCTCTATGCCCCTGTGCTTTTTGATAGTACCATAGCCTAATCTGAGCCCACAATTTTGTTGGTAAGAAGCAGTGAGTTCTGAACAGCCCACAAAATAAACCAGATTTGTAAGAACTCAGTGGACAACTTCTAAGAAAGTCAAGAGGTAAAACACAAAGCAAGCCTATGGGCACTAAGCCACGTGTTGGGTCTGAATCTCCAGTTCATGTCATCAGCAACAGGAAAAACATAAGGAAACAGTGATTCACATACCCTCAGGAAACATGATGGTAGTCTAGAAAAGATAAATTATTTACCCAAGGCAAAATTGCATATCGGAAGAACACACTGCTTTGCCCTTATTGCCGTCCAGTTGTGTGCCTGGTTCTGTACTTGGGCACGGTGTGCCACCTACCTGGGGTTGTTTCCAACATCGTATCTTCAGCCTGTCATAGTCTTGTCAGGGTGCACAATCACAGTCAAGGAAATGCACGACTCACTATATTTTTATGAACCAATAGTGACATCATGTGGTGGCCTGGCAAGGAGAGGAGACCTCTTCCTCAGGCTTCTCTTGTGACTGTCCACTGACTAACTAAGACTAACAATCCCTGTGATTTTTAAAAGCATCTGTTAGTGATTTGAAGCTTGGGAAGCCAACATAAAAGTAACAAAACCTGAATCTTTGCTTCTGATTTCCTTCTGAAAATTTCTGGTGGAAAGGGCTGTCTTTTGTGTTATGTACAAAATGGTTGTGCAGGTTATTCAGGGCTGGTAATGACACCCCACTGATCCACCTGTGTAGTCAGTGGCATTTCAGCTATAGAGGAGATGACATAGCCATGCAGGTGTTAGGTTGGATTCACAGTTTACTGTTGAGAATAGAAGCAAAGATTTGTTGCCTGTTTAGCCCTGCCAAAGACATTACTTTTCAAACATGTTCACAAACAGACAAGGCAGCATGCCAGTTTGACAATCTCAATTCCATGTAGTACAAAACACTCTTGGGAAAGTTCACATCTAACCCAGACTGAACCAGACATGGAGAGTCTCCAGTTACTATTACTGGTGATTTAAAATAGCTTCCAATTTGACTAGCTGTGTCTCCCTGCCATGTAGAGATTACTTTTATGATTTATCAAAGCTTCTTAAGGATGTTCTTTCTGAGCTGCCTGCTGCTTCTTTACAGTTAGCACAGCAGTGTGAAGCACTAGAGAGATATTGCTGTATACGTTCCACATTAAAGATCAGACAGGGTAATCCATAAATAACTGCAGCTAAAAAGCTTCTGGCAGCTTTGGATTATACAAGCAGGCAAGATGCATGGTTGCGGCAAGAGGTTGTACAATTTAAAGTGAGACGATTCTATGATTTTGCCAAGTCCATCAAAATAATTTGAAATTTGGTAGAGAAATCATGAGATCTGTCTAACAGATTGATGGAGCATAGTCAGTGTCTCCTGAGCTAATCTATCCCTACTGCACAGCGCAAGGCAGACATCATATTTCTATAGAATAACATCATCACTCTCTGCAGTCCCTGCAATGAACATTGTTTTGAAACCCCAACTCATATTGTTTATGGGATGAACCTATTCCAGATGCAGGAGCAACAATTGCTGTGAATGATTAATTAATGGCTGAGTTTGAATACAAAATGAAGTAGACATGCAATGAGAGGGAGAAAAGGTAAGTAATGATGAAAGATATTTCCAATTTGGATGTTGATTCTTATTTGTAATTTCATGGTTCAAGGAAGAAAAGCACAGTCCAAGTTTCTTCCGCTTCTCCAAATGTGTGCAGTTTTATATGAATGTATAGATATTAGTTGCCTATTTTGGACAAAGGCCTACAGCAGAATTAACTGTAAGTAAAGTAGATGCTAATGTTATCTCTGTGTGCATGTGTGTGTGTGTGTGTAAGCATGTGTAAATATATGTCTCACTCCTTATCTGACTCTAATTAGAGAGGGGCATGATAATGAAACCTTGATCAGCCCAGTGTAACTCTCAGGAGCCACCTAAGATGAAGAAGAGGTTGCTAATACCATCACTCTGTATATATCAATGTCTGATCAATGACATCTGGAAGGATGAAATTTAGAAAGCCCAAACTCATTCTTTTATTGAGTAATTAGGCCTCAATTCCAGCACAGTAATGAACTCACAGTCCAGCAGACCAGTTTTGTATTATTTGTTTGCTAATTGCAGTCTTAATTGTGTCAATAGGTGTTTGGGTCTGCATTAATTCAATATCTTTAATTTTAAATTTGCCTCCTGACTTTTACAGTTAATAGTCCATCACATTATGTGCTATCTTTGGTAATGGGCAGTGCACTATGTGTTTGTGTCTGGGGGCACAGGCTGGAAGAAAAGGAGAGAGAAGTTGGAATATAAAGGGTATGGAAAGGGACAGAGGTTGCAGACGCAGATATAAGTTACATCTGGGCGAACAGGACCAATACCCAGACATACGCAGGATGGTGCCATGCAGAATGCACTGTGCTTACGGGTGTTTAAGAGGCTTTGGAGAGACTCACTTTGGGCTGTACAGAATAACATTTTACTAGCCTGCTGTGCTGGTTTTGGCTGGGATAGAGTTAATTTTCTTCATAGTAGCTAGTATGGGGCTATGTTTTGGGTTTGCGATGAAAACAGAGTTGATGATAATACAGAGATGTTTTGATTATTGCTGAGCAGAGCTTACACAGAGTCAAGGCCTTTTCTACTTCTTGCACCACCCCACCAGTGAGTAGGCTGAGGGTGCACAAAAAGGTAGGAGGGGACACAGCTGGGACAGCTGACCCCAATTGACCAAAGGCATATTCCAGACCACATGACATCATGCTCAGCATGTAAAACTGGGGGAAGAAGAAGGAAGGGAGAGGACGTTTGGAGAAATGACATTTATCTTCCAAAGTAACCTTTACGCATGGTGGAACCCTGCTTTCCTGGAGATGGTTGAACACCTGCCTGCCAATGGGAAGTAGTAAATTAATTCCTTCTTTTGCTTTGCTTGCATGCACAGCTTTTGCTTTATGTATTAAACTGTCTTTATCTCAACCCAAGAGTTTTTTCACTTTCACTTTTCCAATTCTCTCTACTATCCCAATCAGGGGGAGTGAGCAAGCAGCTGTGTGGGGCCAGCTGGGGTTAAACCACTATACTTGCCTATTTGCTTTTAGCTCTCCAACCATAAAGGAAAAAAAAAGCACTGACTGGCTCTAGTCTTGAAAGGCAAGAAAAGCTCATGTGACCTGTTCTCTGCTTCTTCGCATTGCTTGTCTGCCATGGAGTTACTTGTGATTCACCCTATGTCTCAAGGGGTTACACGCCCCTTGCTGTTATACTCTCCTAAGAAAGTATCTGTCCTGGTTTTTAGCTGGGATAGAGCTAGGTCTGTCCCAGGTATAGTTTACCATATGGTAACACAATTTGACTTACAATACTAATAGGTTGCATTTAGCATTTTTTAAAATAATTGAATTAAAATACAAATTTGGACCAGGCATAATACAACTGCCATTGGTTTGGCTTTCCAGCATAGTCGTGCCAAAAAATCTCTCCTGATAATGACAATAGTATCTGCTTATCTGCTTATCCTGATTGCTTTGAGGTGCATTCTGCCAAATCCCAGAAAATATGCCAACCCCTGTAACATTTTGAGGATGGACAACTGACTTATTGGGATTAAGGTGAGGCCGATTTATTTTCTGCCTGTAAGAGTGGAATGTAATTATAATAAAAAATAAAAGGGAAATGCATTTAACCAATGCACTAATTATCCCCTCCCTGTTGCTGATCTCTTTACCGTTTGATATGATTGAGAAGTGAGTCAGAAAAAAACCTGTCTATACAGACACAGGCAAAACAACATAGCCCTTTGTTAACTACTAATCAGTTTGCAACACGAAGGCAGCAATCTCCTAAGTTTTGTACTCCCTCTGTGCTTGTGTGCAGACTTCCATCAGCTACTTCATTTATCTACCGGTTTTTGGAGTCTCTGAGGAAGACACCATTGAACACCTCTTTTTCCACAAGAATTGTTTGAAATAGCATAAAGATACACTAGATAGGGCCAGGAAAATTCTTCTGGGACTGTTCTCTGCTCTGCTTCACTTCCTTCCTTTCCATTTCCCCAGATAGATACCCAGTGATGGATTCCATCATACAACAGTATACCACTGATGCCATCAGCAGTCTAAATATCTCTGGGGTAAAATTAAACAAACAGAGAGGGATATATCCTTGTTAGTAAGTAAGAATAAGCAGATGCTTGTGTTGCTGATGTACAGCTGTGACTAAGTTTAAGTACAGATGTATTTTTCTGGGAATTTGTAGGGGAAGACCAGAACCTGTGTCTGTAGTTCCTGTTCATTTGACTAGGTAAAAAGCAGAAATGTCCTTTTCTTGTTCTGTTAACTGGTATAGACATTGGCATAGAGGCATGAAGAAATGACAGACTCCTCCAACCCCAACCCGCTGGTTACTGTAACCTCCTGATGACAGTGTGCAGCTGCTTGTAAGGAAGTTCAGTCTCAATATATGGGGCCAGAATAACTCAAGTCTACTTATGAATTACATTCCTGAAATGAGTTCTTAAACATTAAACACAGGAAGACCGACAAAAAATGTGTTCAAGCATTTACAAATTTGCTACCTTCAAGGTTTTGCTGCTTCAAGGTCTCATTAATTTCATCAGTCAAAAAGAGCTCCACATTAAAGGACTTTTAGTCCATCATTAGTTTATTTAAGAATTACTGGTTCAGTAAGTTAGAGCTGTTTTGCATTCTTCAAACAGAAGGACAGTCTGAAACTGCCACAGTCCTTCATATAACTCATCTATTCTCTTGCTTCATACTTGAGAATATTTTATTCTACTTCTCTTTACCATTGTCATCATGTTTGCCCCATAGTACATGGACAAAAGGAGTTGGGGAACTACCTGTCTAAATATCAAGAACCACATAAAGTGCAGACAAAAGGAAGCAAAGTTTTTATTGACATTTCTTTACACAGAACACAAGCTACACAAAATGCCACAATAAAGCATATGTAGAAAAATAGTAGAATCATATTGGCACTGATGACTATTCATTATTATTATTATTATTATTATCATTATCTTATTATACAGGTTTCATCATAACCATAATAAATAAGCATTAAAATTTCACAGTGGCATTATAAGCTTTACATTCATGATCTTGTTTATACAAGGGACCATGTCAGATTTCTTCAGCTTTTTTATATGATCATGATTCAAAGTAGTAGATTTAAAAATTAAAAGCCCTTTCCCTTAACCTATAAGGATCTGTCCACATTAATCCATTGACTTGATCCCTTGGAGAGGTCTGCGTTTGTCTAAAAAGACATTACTTTTAAAACACAATTGACCAACTAGAAAATTGGCCTTAAAAAGAACCCAGGACATTTGCTATCTTCTGGTGGTCCAACTGCGAGATGCTATGAATGCTACTGTCTACCACTCGGCAAGATCTTTAGGCTATGTATACTGCTTTATCAGATTAATCCACTTGGGATTTGGCCCATTATATCAAAAGTGCATTTGAGCAGCATTTCTCAGGATCAGACCTTTAGTCAAGACCTTGTGAATGGTGCTGAGTCAGAACCTACATTTCAAGAAAATTGATTCATATCTGCATTTTCCCTAAAATGCCATGGAATAGATTCAACTTCATTTGTTTCCACTTTATGAGACTAGTTTTGGGGTTTTTTTGATACAAGTTTCACTTAAATCTTGACAGATACAGTTAAAGAAAATTAAAGTGTATGGCAGTTGACAAATGTACATTAGGGAAAGGGAAGTAAATTAGAAAGAGGCAGAAAGGAATATGTGTCATAAATCTTGGTGCCTTAAAAATAAATAAAGAAACAGTACAGATTTTCCAAGCTCACAACCTCTAATTATTGCCTCTTCTTTCTGATTTGAAATATAATTTGCAAGAAACATAACTGCCTCAATCAAATGTAATAATGTATCATTTAAAAGTACAACCTCTAGTGTCACAACAGAATCAGATGTACTCATATTCAGACCACAGAAATGGTTATAATAAAAAATGCCATAGACTAGTCATCTGCAGAGCTCAGCCTCAGTATAAAGTTACTGTCATTAAATCCAGATTCACAGAATTTTGCACTTACTGATACATGCACCAGTTATATCATGCATATTGCTTGCCCTGAACAATCAGCCTTAAAGGAAGTGCTTGGAGAACGGTATATCTCTGATGTATTGCTTTGCAGCCTGTGTGCACAAACATGAGCTTGTATACCAATGCTAGTATATTACATCCACTATGCATGAGTACAAATGGTTAGTAAGTACAGGGGTCAACCTCTTGATTTTTTAGAATTTTTTATGACAAAAATTGAACTGCCTAAAGTTGAAATTAATTATTTGAAACTCAGCCTGATAGCTTTTTTCAGTTGTTTATCTGGAAAAAAAAATAAAAATAAATAAATCTTGCTTTGTACTTTTTAATAAAAAACCTAAAAAATATGCTTAAACTACTTTCAGAGTTAATTACTTAGAGCAAATAGTAGGTTTTAATTCCAAGGGGTAATTTCTTATCGTTTAATAAAATAAGTAAAACATAGATCTTTAAAACATAGGATAAGGATCTTCACAGAACTGTGTCACTGTCCACTGAATTCTATTCCACATGTCAGTTGAGGAACAGTGAAGGTCCAATTTTAGATGTTAGCACTGAGCTGAGAATTAATCCGGCAGTGTAAGGTGTTCCATTTGAATTGATACTGTGCAACTGAGAAGTTATTTCTGATGGTCTTGCTAACTTTAACTGTTAAAAAGTTAGTGCCTGATTTTGAGGTTTAAAATTTTAATATACTTTAAAGAGTTTCATCAAGGCTTCCAAGACTCTCAAACCAAAATAATGGTCCCAGCATCAAAAAGAGAGTAATTGTGTTTGTACT
Source organism: Antrostomus carolinensis (assembly GCF_000700745.2). Lineage (NCBI taxonomy): Eukaryota > Metazoa > Chordata > Aves > Caprimulgiformes > Caprimulgidae > Antrostomus > Antrostomus carolinensis. Next base: position 31,368 of record NW_010291842.1, on the reverse strand, counting down.
TTGCATACAGGGAAAGATATGACATCAATCAAGACCTGTCAACCTGCCTCACAGAAATGTTTTGTTTAGACTATAAACCAGAATTTTATAATTCTAAGTGCCTGAGTGTGAATTTGCAGTGTGGAACAGAGGGATAAAAGAGAGGACAGGATTCACCTATTTTCTTGATTGGCTTAAATTAAAGACCCTTTACGTTAAGCTCCCTCTAAAAAAGAAAGAAGGTCCCCCAGCAGGCAAGTCTTCCCATTTAAGGCATGTATTGTTCACTGTAGGTAATTCTGTCTATAGAGAATGTTTATTTTTCTGATATCTCAGATGTTGTGGCTAATTATCTAAGCATAAATGGTTAGATGGAAATCCAAGGTCAGGTTATTTAATTTTAAAAAAACAAAACAAAAAAAAAACCAAAACCAAACTTGAGTATATATTAAGGGATTTATGAAGATGATTGGGGCCTTGCCCTAAGACTGTGGTTAAAAAAACCCCTCAATAATAAAGGGATTCATTGTTCAAGTAAAAGAAATTCAGCCTTGGATTAAAATGTTCAACATTTAAGAAAACTTACTATTAGAGACCAACCCAAGAAACAAAACATACAGATAAATTGCAATTTATTTCTGAACTTTGTGTTTTGGAATATAGTAACCTGTATTTTGATTTTGATCTGATACTTTTCCCAAATACAATAATATTCTGGAATTATTTATTTTGGTGAAGTGGATAGGATTTGGGTAACTGTTATTTTTTCTTTCTCCATCATAACTGCCATCTTGGTGAGGGTATATTACTGTCACTTCATAGACAAAAGGAGGGTTTATCCTGCATCTTTGCCTTCACCCATCCTTATTCTATCAGAGCTATATCTGGACTCTTACTCACCTGGCAACCCTAAAAGGTATGGGACAAAATATGAGAGTATCTCTTTTCTTGGCAAAACAAACACAGTGGAAAATAAACCTAGAAAACGCTACATATTATTAGTGGGGGTTTTGGTGATGTTTTGTTTGTTTGTTTGTTTTGTGGTTTGGTTTGGTTTGGTTTGGTTTGGTTTGGTTTTTTCCCAGACATGCAAGGAATACCATGGCTTGTCTAGACTGATCTCCCTCATACTTCATAAGAACATTTAATGGTAGAAAAATGAAATAACTAATTCCCAAAACTAGACGCATAGTCAAATATATACAAGATTAAAATTAGTGAGAAGAGTGGCAAAGCTGATAAACCATTGGTCTATCAGCTTAAAAATGAATGCTTGGTTGAAGAGGATGGATGTCAACAAAAATTAAAAAATGGTGACAAGCTTCCTGTCTAAGGAGACAGGGCAGCTCAGTTTGACATGTTGCATTGACCATGGAAGCTATGGAGGTGGTAGATAACACACATCAAATTCAAGACTGCTTAGATAAGATTAGTCAACTAATGGTGTGCCAAGAGGCACAATCATTGACAAATCAATGCATAAAGCATCCTCTCTCCTCCAATGAGGCAGATAAAGCCAGCAAATTGCTCCTTCACAGGAGCTCTGGAGAATAACCAAAGTAAACGCCCCCAAAAGGAACAGAAACCTCTCAGACTCAACAATCACCACTAGTTTCTAAGTATGGTACGATATGCATACACTGTGTATGGGAACATACATTCATTACATGTCTGAACATAACATACATTCCATAAGTGAAAAGACATTTTGCATATACATATGTATGTAGGGTATACCACACATATGGTATACATGGCATACAAGAACTACAAGTATTATCGTTTTTACTGAAAGTGATGAGGCATCTTAGATCAAAAAGGTTCATACAGTCTCTTCTTCAACATTTCCCATTCATGTAGCTACATATATGATAGTGTATCAGAAATGCTTTGATGTCTTTCCACAGTTGGGAATGATGCACATAGTCTTATCCATATTAAAACAAACAAACAAACAAACACCAAACAAAAAACCCCAAACAAACAAACAAAAAACCCTAAAAAACAAAGAGTAAGTGAGCGTTACTCCTGGATTGGGACAGGTAGATTTCTACCAGCACTTATGTTTTCAGGAAGGAAAGAAAAATTTCTTTCCTAAATTAGTTGCTAGAAACTGCCATGAAATTTGAAATATTTGGGCTTTCAGCACCAGAAGAAGTTAAACTTACTAGCATAATCCCATTTATGGAAAGTATAGGATAAATGAGGCTGTCACAGTACTCAAACCACCCACTCAAAAAAAAAAAAAAAAATAGAGTTGTTTGAGACTGGACTTTTATGTGGAGGAGGGGTTTTTTGTTCCTTTGGATAAGCTGTTTGTGTTTGTAGCTGATAGCTTTCAAAGACTGAAAGGCATTCTGGATTGCAAGAAGAATAGTCTTATTCACTGTGTCACAGCTTCACATTTTCAGAGGCAGAAGCTACTTGAAGATGTGCAGTTCCATACATATAGCCAATGGACTTCTGGCACATGTATGTATGTGTGAAAATCAGTTTCCGACAGATGTGGTTAGTTTGCTATGCAGATAATAGGATATTGCAGCACTTTGGTGAAAATAGAAATTTTCTCAAAAGCAGAGAAATCAAGTTTCAAGGTTGTAATAGAAGTCAATTTAGTCTGACCTTCTGCATAAGAAGAGCTTATACATATTTATTCTTTATGCTTTTATCCTATGCAGGGAAGACCTGACTCATCTGCATTTAAAGAAGATCCACACTGATTAAACTGTTTACATAAGCATTTCTATTCAGTGTGTGGATTTCTCTTAGGGAAGTGCATATGTATTATATAGTCTTATTAAAATAGAGAAGCAACAGCAGCAGCAGCTCTTTCAGACCAGACTGTCAGGAAGCAGCATGCCATAGACCAGATGGTCACAAAGTAGGTGATCATCCTGTCTGCCATGCAAGGGTGGAGCAGATTCACGTCAGGCTTCCTCACTATCTGTGTTTAAAGCTTACTGATGACTAAGACCACCCCAAATCAGCTCACCCTCAGTAAATTTGCAGATGACACTAAGCTGAGTGGAAGTGTTGATTTGCTTGAGGGTAGGAAGGCTCTACAGAGGGACCTGGACAGGCTGGATCAATGGGCAGCAACCAACTGTATGAGGTTCAACATGGCCAAGTGCCAGGTCCTGCACTTGGGTCACAACAATCCCGTGCAACGTTACAGGCTTGGGGAAGAGTGGCTCAAAAGCTGCCCAATGGAAAAGGATCTGGGGGTGTTGGTCGACAGCCAGATGAACATGAGCCAGCAGTATGCTCAGGTGGCCAAGCCAGCCAACAGCATCCTGGCTTGTATCAGAAACGATGTGGCCAGCAGGACCAGGGAAGTCATCCTTCCCCTGTATTCAGTATTGGAGACTGGAATTAATGTGTGAGCATGATGTATCAATCCTGGATAAAGAAAATGGAAACACTAAATATATATGTGAATCCACTTCTTCACTGACTTCACAGTCTCTGGAGCAAACACTATCAACTGAATATTCTCTGTGGCAAGAAGATCTGTGTGTGGCTATACGTGGCACTCTTAAAGGTACTGAGAACTTTGAATATTTTTCAGAACAAGCTAGACCAAGCCTGCAGAATATTTTAAGTACAAATAATTATCTTTTTCTTTTTCCTTTAAAAGGGCATATCCCTCAGTTAGTTCTGTCACTTTAAAGAGATACTAATCACTTACATGAAAATTTTTTCTTTCATTTCTAGAGTTCTGTTCTGAGCAACCATGGAGTCACGAATGGATGGATGAAAGGATGGAAAGAAGGAAGAAAGAAAGGAAAGAAGGATTCATCAAGGAATTAATCAAGCTTGAATTCTGGGAAAAGTTCTGTTGGGTCACTTAAAATCTCACATTGCACACATAAAATGCAGCTTGAAGGACTGCATTTGTACAAATCTGTCATGGTTTAACCCTGGTAGGCAGCTAAGCACCATACAGCTGCTTGTTCACACCCCTTCTCAGTGGGATAGGGAAGAAAATAGGAAATTTAAATGTATGAAAACTCATGTGTTGAGTTAAAGACAGTTTAATAATTAAAATTAAAAGAGGGGGAAAATAATAAAGAGAAAAAAAAGAAAAAAAACCCCTACAACAATAAAAACAAGTGATGTAAAAAACCCTCAATTTCTCATCACCAACCGACTGATGTCCAGCCAGTCCCTCAGCAATGACAACCCAAGCCAACCTCTATACATACCTCCGCACCCACTTTTATTGCTGAGCATGACATTATATGGTCTGGAATATCCCTTTGGTCAGTTGGGGTCAGCTGTCCCAGCTGTGTCCTCTCCCACCTTCTTGTGCACCCTCAGCCTTCTCACTGGTGGGGTGGTATGAGAAGCAGAAAAGGCCTTGACTCTGTTTAAGCTCTGCTCAGCAATAATGAAAACATTATTTAGTAAAACATTACTGTGTTATCAACACTGCTTTCAACACAAATCAAAAACTTAATCCCATATAAGCTATTATGAAGAAATGTAACTGTATCCCAGTCAAAATCAGTTCAAAACCTAAAACCACTGACTGTACTTCAGAAGATGGTAGAAAGTGATTGCTTTGTTTGGATAGTTAGAAAATTTTGTAGCTTCACATGATGGCAAGGACAGATGGATAAAGAGAAGAGGAATACATGGAAGACACAGACAAAAGAAAAGCAGGAGATGTAGTCACATCATGGAAGTTTGCCATGCAAACTTGTGAACGTTTGGGCAAAGCAGAACTGTAGCTTAGGGCAATTTAGGCTGCTCAAAAGATAGTAAATTAGGGAAACCATGGATAAACAGAGCAAGAGGCACAATCTTGCTGTGGTTGCAGTTGATCCAAAAGGCAAAACCAAACCAGAGAAGAGTGAGCTATAGCTAAACAAGTGCAAGACTGTATTTTATAACTCCAAGCATTAGTGGACTAATTTGCACTTCAGTCATTACCAGTGCGCATATTTGTGATGTATTTCATGAAGTTCCTGAGACTCTGGTACTGTAGCTTGCCATAAAGCAACTGTGTTAAAGAGTGAGAATGAGTAGGCTGAACTCTGACTCCAACAGACCTGGATTTATATTGATTTATACCTGAAAACAAGTCAATGATTAAATTCACACTGAATATTTGGGGGAGGAGGTAAATAAATATTAAAGATTGAGCCAGACATTGTCAATTTCTTAACAACATTCAACATCAAAATTGTTGAGCATATGTATTGAAATAAAACAAAACACTCCATAAGGAGTTCTCCATGGACATGACCTTTAGCATCTAAATGACCAGCTGGAGTGCAATATGTTAGGCTATTCTGATGATAATTTTTAAATGGAAATTTAAGTCCATAAAGAAAATAATCATTCAGCTAGGCTGACACATATTGGCATGCTAAGATTGCTGCAGAAGTGCCTCATGACTATTCATTATATATAAAGTTTCATGGGATATTTGCATAAACCTTCACAAGGGTCTAACCCTGTTATTAGAAGTTCTCACCTGTCGCCTGCATCATCACTTAGTTATTTCAAATGCAGATGTAGAAACAAAGAGATCTTTTTTTTTTTTTTTTTTAACATGCAGAAACCACCAGAGGAACCTACAAATTCTAATGAAAGCTTTGGCTTGAATTCGCAGTTTTCACATGGTCTTATGATAGCTTTCTCTCTCAAGTGTGGCTTTACTCTGGCAAGGGAACAGTGAAGAAGATCAGTCCGTGGATGTTTATGAAGTGCTTTGAAGTAAAATGGTGCTCAGTATTCCTCTTAGCAATTTGGGAAGCTGTGTGCTAAGGTTTCAAGCCTTTAAAATACAACCCTTTAAAGCTAAGCAATTTCAACTTCCGCTACTGTCAATGGACAGACCTGATTTTAAAAATACGTTAACAATTTAATTTAAGAGAATATGGGCATCCATTTGGAGGCTGGGAACAGACATATTTCCTGTCAAATTTTAAAGGACCTTGATTGATCTCTTCAGTGTTTGTACAGTCAAAACTTGCACCTAAGTATGAAAAAACTGAAGAGCTAAGATGATCTTTAAAGATCCCTTCCAACCCAAACCATTCTATGATTCTATGAAATTCACCTTCCTCCTTTCCTTCCTTCAACCAGCCTTTGCCCCTGTCCTTCAAAGTCCTGAGATCCTCTGTCTTTACTGCTCTTTTCCTATATGTGGACTATCACCTTTCCTTCAGAGAACTTACTTATCTGGCCTATAGCCTATACTTCATCTTTAACACTCAAAAACCTCAATAGCCAAATGTATATTACGTGTTGGAGTTAGGAGTTCCTCCATACTGGCTGTAAGACTTCTGGATGCTAAAGAAAGGGCCTGGCATTTCTGGCTTTCTTTTTTTCTGAGCTAAAGAATCCCATAGAAGTGAAGGGAGTTTCACTTCAAATACAGCTAATGTTAAGCCCAGAGTTGCCTCTAGGCATTGAAAAGCTAAAAAAAATTAATGGTTGTCCCTCTTCTGTCCAAGTTCTTGAAAAACTGTTTTATTCTATATGAATTGGAGAGCTTCACTTAAAAATTTAAGTGCTTCCCCCATAGATATATCAAGCCAAGAGGAGCTTATGCAGTTTGAAGGGAAATCCTTGTAGCAATACTGCTAGTGTACTTAAATGTATTTAAAAAGGCTTTATGTGAAAGGACAACACATAAAAATTACAAAGGTTGAGATAGAAACAAATGTGCTAACCGTGCAGTTATTTTCCAATTTGATATGAAGGTAATTCTTAATCTATATTTCTCTCTATATAAATCAAAACAACCTGAAAAAGGTCCATGTTGATTGCTATAGTTTGATGAAGTCCAACTACTTAGATGTTATTTATATTATAATGACAATGAAGATTTCTTTGCAATGTAATCTACACAATTAGAATATGGAGAGTCATTATTAAGGCAACATCCCATTAAAAAGAATAAAAGAAGAAAAAGAGGGGGAGGTTATTCTGAGAACCTTAAAATGAATGCTCAGCTAGACTGTTACTGTCAATATTTCCCACAGTGTTGGGCCAGCATAAGGAAGATAGAATCTGGGTCTCATCATTTCACAGGAATGACATCTCATAGATTTTTATAAGACTCTGTAGAAGGTCTCTGCCATACCCCACAAAGAGTAAGTTTACAGACTTAATGCAACCGCATGTACAATCCAACTCCAATTATGAAATCAAACTCTGAGCCATGGAAGAATGTTATATGTATAGGAAGATGGAAGATGGAAACTTTTGTATATTTTTACCCATCATTCAGAGCACTGGTAGCAGTATAGAACGTGAAAGTGAACTTACTGAAAGGTCCACCAACTTCTGCAGTAATACAAAAGAGACCTTTTCACATTTTCCTTCTCTCATAGTCATGAAAACAGAAGGCTGAGAATGCTGCCTAATGTACAAGGCAAGGTAAGAAACCACCAATCTGAATGTAAGAACACCAACACTGGCATGTCAAACTCAGCATACTCAGGATTGAAAAAGTTGGTGTGTGAGAGCTTGAAATAAGCACATTTCTTGGTACCAACTGGATATGTATATACGCACACATACATTAGGCATGTATATTTGTGTAAACTAACCTCTGTCTTCATGTTTTTCAAAATTTTCTGTTAGCAGACTCCTGAACATTTCTAAAAGAGGAGCAGACCCTCACACAACACATTAAAGCTTGCTTATGCTTGGAGATTACTTTTCTTTCTTATTTTTCACATGCTCCTTAGAAGTCCGTGTCTGCAGCTCAAAACCACAGCACTGTATAACAGCTTAACCTACATGTCCCATTATATTCAGAATTCTGTAAACAATTTACCAAGGAAGAAGAAAACTGTGATATACAAGTGTAGCTGGCACTAAAATGTTGAAGTTGACTTCGCAAACAAGAAGCGGGAACCAGTTCTTGATTCCTGACAGAACCTATTTGTCAACTGGGAAAATCTGGCTTTTAGCTCTAAACTGGCAATTTATAAAAGGGGAAAAAAATAGTATCTACCTATTTAATTCAAGTACTGAGGTAATATTTAATGTTTAAAAAACTTGTCAGTATTGAAACACACCATGTAACTATTTCTATATAATTCCTATCCCTTTGAGGGACAGATGATTTTTAGGAGCAACATAACTTCCTAATTTCTGGTGATCTTAATCTCACCCTTTTGTATATTCCTTCTTTCTCCTTCCTATTTTAGAAACATACCTTCCTTATCAAATCTAGTTTTTTTGTTCTTTAACAGCCTTTACTAGACTGCTAGCAAGTCTCTTCTTGAACTAATTCTGTAGAGATTTTCTACTTTTCTTCTTCTGAAAAAAACCCCATTTTTACTTTTTGCATGTACAAATATTTCTCTGTGGTTGCAAGGTGTTTTGATTTTTTGGTGTTTTTTTTTTTTTAATTTTTAAATTCTCTTATTTCAAAAATCTCCACTATCTTGATCTTAATTTACTGATGAGAGGTTTAACACCCAAAATCACCTTTGACATTTTTTAGTAATTTTTTTGTCCAGAGGGCTGGTCACTTATGTTTTTAAACAAATTATGTTTGCATTAAAAAATTTGCTGCCTTCCAAAGATAATTGTGAAGAATTATTCACTTTCTCTTTTTTGAAAAAATTGCTGTGACACTGAAAATTTATCAAAATGTTATGAAAATGTATATAAAGTTATTGAAATTTGTCACTTAAAATCTGATAATTTTGATAAAAATTTTGATGAAAAATTGGAAATAAACTAAAAAAGCGAAAAATGTGTTATTTTCCAAACCCTTAAAAACAACTTGGATACCTTTGTATGAATACAGTTTTTAATGTTTCAAGCAGCTGTAACCATATAATAATTAGGACTGTATATAGCACTGTAAATGAGCATTAGGAGAGCATTGCAGAGGAGCCTAAGAAGACATTCTTATATTTTTAAGATTTCCACAATCCTTACCACTCTGTGTCTCCAGCCTATTTTAATCTGATTGTTTTTTGGAGGGGGTATAACTAGCTAGATTTTGAATTTCATATCAGATTAACAAATTTTAAAAAAATAATTAAAAAAAATTGTTGGGGTAAATGTGCTTAGATACAAATGGAAAAGTAAAAATTGTACCTCTGAGGTTATAACAAGCCGAATAATGATCCTCTGTAAATGTAAACAGAAGAAATGTTAACAGATACCACTGATATTTTAAAAGTAATCCAATAGATTTATCTTATTTTGGCAGATTCTAACTTGAACAACATCCTCCACAACTTAAAGTTGGGTTTTTTTAAAGACAAATATCGGGATTTCTTCATTCTATGTTAAATATTTCACTCCTTTGCATTATTTGAATGTCTGAATGTTACAAATTATTACCAGTAATGAAACCATCCAAATCTTTTTTTTCAACAAATGGAAACATTGAAACTTTCATAAATGTTTTTCTGACTTCTCAGTTCATCACAAAGGAGGTTGTAACCTGAGTTCATATATACTTTTTTCCTCTTGTGTTAATTACCCCAAAAATGCTACAAATATATAACTTTGTTAATACATAAATAAGCATTAAATCAAGGACAGGCAAGTTCCTCAGTTAATATTCAGAAGAAATGGGAATCATATTGGTCCAATCACATTTAGAGCATTAGCCTTCTTATTCTGATTCTGTACTTCAGAAGTGTCTCATGTCTTTATGTGGACAAACAGCATAGAAACTGAAAAGGAATATTTATTTCTTCCAAAAGCACCAATATTTGGAAGCTTGAATGCCTTAAAGCCGTAGCACTTTATTCTCTGAAACAGAAATGGAAATGGAGAAAGTCCCACCTGATCTCATTTCTAACACTGCGCTTTTTTGGCTAAAAGATTCTCCTCCACTTAATGGAAAGGTTTGCCTCTTTTACCCCATACTTCAGGCACTATTTGAAGTAGTTGAGTCCTGCCACGAGGAAAAACTTCTCCAGGAAAAGTTCAGAGTCCAGCACGGCAATGTGGGCAGCCCGGCCTATCAATGTGTTGGCGGTGTTTGGCAGAGCATGGAACACGTTGTGTCTGATCAAAGTGCAGTCCTTCGCCCCAATCAAAGGCTGGAGCAGGTTGTTAATCATTTCTGCATAAACAGGACCTGCAAAAGAGTTTAGATGTCACACCTACATACCAAAGCTTCCAGATCTCCTCTTTCCTTACAGTATCATTTAATTACAGTCGCAATGAGAAGGAAAATGGAAGCAAGTCCAAAATGTAAGAGATGGCAGCCCATTTCAAAGATTCTCTAAGTGCCAGGATGTTGTTTAATCTAATGGAGGCACTGGCCATCAAAGAGGTCTGCTGGAGCTGCTAGCATGAGGAGTGGGACACACCTCAGAATTTAGTCTCATTTCCTCTGTGGTGGAAGGAAATGCTCTTGTTTCCTTCAAGGGAAAAGGGTTGGACTCCTGCTGCCTGTGAATTCAAATGCAAAAGGATCTGGCAAGACATAGAGGTCCATTTGTGTTTCTCTGGGGATTCTAATGCAGGAAGGACATAATGCAGATAGTTGAGGAGTTTATAGGGCAAAAACAATGGCTCGGGGTATGAAATGACACTAAGCATATTTTCTGTAAGTGGTATCAAACTGAAGCCATGAAACATTTTATAAATGAGGGAGGCTACTAATAACAAAGACACTACTAGGACAATACGCAGTTTGAGCTTACAGGAGGGTTAGACCTCTGGTGGCATAAGTCCTGATGTGCTTTGCAGATTTTATTACAAACCAGTATGATTTTAGATCTGTCCCTTAAATTACCTGGCATTCTTCAAAACACTATTGAAAACAAAGGGAAACTGACTTGGGATGCAATGAGAGAGATTTCATGATGTGAAACAAAGGTAAGACAATATTACTAAATCAGTAGACTATGGAAAAAGACCATGAAGTGCTAGTTCTAGTCTCATCACTAGAAAAAAAAAATAGAGGGAAGGGGAAGAAGCAGTGAGAAACCTTTGATTATGACCTGATTGAAATTTGTTTTCATCAGACAAAGAGCTTCTTAAAGAGCTTCTTTTATTGATTTCAGTGATTTCCTGTGGGAAGAGAACACTTTCTTATCAAATAAATATTTGAGTTTTCATCATGCTGATGAAAAACCCTTCTAATGCAATGACCTCAGTTATACAAAAACACAATTCCTTCAACAGCTTTGCAAATGTAGAAAAGGATCTTAAACATACCTGTGTGTCTGTCCTTAAGTGCATTTTTGCACATTTCTATTCTTGCTGAATGAAAGGGTACATATCTGTCTTGGGGTGAGGCCACTAACACAACATTTTTAAAGTATTGAAGACCTGTGGCAAATGCATTAAATACATTTATGACAATGATGCACAGTGATGCAAATATATGCAGTGTCAGTATGACTACTTCATGTTTCAAACACATTTGAAAATCTAGAGTGCAAAATAGATTATAATAATTAAAACATGAAACACAAGCTTAGAAATATTCATAATAGCTTAAACAAATTTCTATTGCTTGTCTGAACTTTTTGTTACTCATCAGCATTCATACAGGCTAATTGTATGTCAACGAAAATAGTAAGAACTGTCTCTGTTCGAAAAAAGTGTTTGCTTAAAACCCTAATCTTGCAAACATTTATGCCTCTAAACATTGGAAACACAAGTAAAGCTCCACTACAATCAATGCGTGGTTTTAGATAAATAACTGTTCACAGGACTGGGGGTCACATTCAAAAATAAGACAGCAAATTATTACAATTTTAAAACAAAATAGGGAGAGGGAGGAGAAGAGGAACGAGCTTCACTGCTATGATGTCATAACTATTACATCAGTGTTGAGGGAGCCTTGGGATCCAGTCCCTGTATTCAGCAGTCCCTTGATAAATGCACACTGCTGGTACGTGGACTGGAAACCAGGAATTCTCCCTCTTCCCTGGAGGCAGTGGGGCCAGTGATGGACTGTGGAAACAGGCCGCCGCTGTTTACCCTGTCTGCAGTCTCTTGAGCCCTCCATCACTCACATTCAGCAGAAAAGCAGGAAAATGGACACAGATGATCTAAGTCTAATAGTCCAGAGAGTACTGAACACAGAAGAGCTGTGGGCTTGATCTTCTTTCACTCTCCTTTATGGAAAAGGGTCCCAGAAGCAAGTCCTTTGATTTCTAGATTTTCATAGAAAAGTTGACCACCACTGCTGGTTGCCCTTACTAAGCCTGGCTGAAGCTATCTATCATTTTCTTCTTATGCTGTCAAACCAAATGAGTTTATGAATTTGGTCTGAAGTAAAATGTAGGAAAAGCAACAGTGAGTATTATCATGTCTAAAATCTTATGTGAAGAGGCTCCTTATGCTTGTTCTTTCAGTACAAGCACAAGGAACATTTAAAGAGATTGAAATGTACAAAGGACTTCTACTTTAAAAAGAAAGTCAGAAATTGCTGGAGGCTTAAAGAGTTATCTGGGAAAGTAGGTACAACAATGCTTGTGATGGTAGACCCTCTGTAGGTTCTCTCAACTACTTTTGGGAGCAGGAGCAGGGTGCTAGAGTAGGAGCATCTCTATTTTTAGTCAGCATGCCAGCTTCTTTGTTCATGTCTGGATCTAATGACTTCTTCAGATTTTTTACCTAAGCCTCTACTTTGACGATTCTAACTTTACAGAAAACCCTCTTCACAATTAAATTTCTGCTTTCTGCTTTTGCAGGGACACCTGAATTTACAGCCTGTAAGATCTTCAGTCTACCAAGCTAACAAACAATGAATAGCTTTGACTCACAACACATGCTTGGGAATACTTGGCTTGGGAAGTTATAGTGTGAGCTTTCTGTGTAGATTTAATTTTATTTGAAGATGACAGTAGTAAAGCAGACATCAACTGTAGTCCACAGCAATGAGAGCCAGGGTATCAAAGGAAAAATTCAAATAAGGAAATTCATATAATGCCAAGATACAGCAGCTTCCCATCATTGACTAAATCATGTAGTGTGTTAATAAAATTATGAAACAGCTCTATGTCTGTCAGACTAAGAATTAAGAAGCTATATTCACCTTAACATAGTCTTTGTTTCCTACTAGCAATGTGTCAAAGTATAAGAAAGAAATTAAATAACAAGTAGTGACCTTGTGACTACCTACTTATCGCCAGGTTGCTCACACACAATATTAAAAATAATTAAAAAAAACCCCCCATTTGTTTGAACAGTAGGATCATGTTTGCTGTCTTTTCTTAAGAAAAGCCTGATTTATTTCATTTATTCATGACAGACCAAAGAAAGGGTAAAAGATCTCTATTTAGACATAATTTTTCCAGTGTGAGGCCATACATCTCTCTGTAGTACGAAGGTGTCACGATAGACATGAATAAAATTTACTTTTCATCTCACAGAGTCATATTTCCTAGAGACAAGAGATGTTAAACATAAAAAAAAAAAAGAAAAAAGAAAAATGGTTTTCATCTAGTAACATAAATTAAGCTATGGTGGCCTGTCAAGAATGATATTTCTTGCTTGCAGAATATAAACTTAGGTACATGTTTACTACGGCATAGAGGTCTTATTTGATGATAACAGTTTTGCAAATATATTCAATGATAATTGGCGCAGAAAAAATGCACAGATAAAATAGATAATAGATTATAGACAAAGCAGCCCTCCTCAACAGAAAAAGTGTCTACAGAAAGATCATTAACCAAATGCAGATTTACTTTACTCCCTGGAGGACATTGCAATCCAACACAGTCCTTTGGAATGGCCCTTGATATTTACACAGCTACATCAAGCCTTACTTACCCGTTTTTTGACTGAGTTGGTAGAGGAAACACTTGCGCAGATCCGCATTGTCCCTGAAGGTCAGTTGCAAAAGTGACCCTGACTTTTTCAACTTCTGCATGAGCCATAGACCTGGAATGAAAATCAGTGCATATTTTTACTCTGTTTGCAAATTAACAACCAGGGGGATTGAAGATGGAAGATGTGTGCCTACAGTAAGAGTAGCACTGTAACTCAATATAGGTTTTTGTTTCCTCTAGTGTTGCTAATCAACAGCAAAAAAAATCTAAGGGTCTCACTGGATAGAAGTAATTTTTAAACTAAAAGACTGTAGTTTTAGACTAGATATAAGGAAGATTTTTTTATTTTTTTTTTAATGAGGGTGGTGAAATACTGGAACAGGTTGCCCTGAGAGGTGGTAAATGCTCCATCCCCGGAAACATTCAGAGTCGGGATGGACGGGACTCTGAGCAAACTGATCTAGTTGAAAATGTTCCTGATCATTGCAAGGGAGTTGGACTAGATCACAGAATCACAGAATGTTAGGGATTGAAAGAGACCTCGAAAAATCATCTAGTCCAACCACCCTTCCAGAGCAGGATCACCTACAGTAAGTCACACAGGAATGCATCCAGAAGGGTTCTGAATGTCTCCAGAAAAGGAGACTCCACAACTTCTCTAGGCAGCCTGTCCCAGTGTCCTGTCCCTCTCACAGTGAAAAAGTTTTTCCTTATGTTTAAGCGGCACCTCCTACGCTCCAGCTTGCACCCATTGCCCCTTGTCCTACCATTGGACATCACCGAGAAGAACCTGACTCCATCCTCCTGCCATTCATCCTTTACATATTTGTAAACATTAATGAGGTCACCCCTCAGTCTCCTCTTCTCCACACTAAGAGACCCAGCTCCCTCAGCCTTTCCTCAAAAGGAAGATGCTCCACTCCCTTCATCATCTTGGTGGCTCTGCACTGGACTCTTCCAAGTAGTTCCCTGTCCTTCTTGAACCGTAGGGCCCAGAACTGGATACTATATTCCAGATGTGGCCTCACCAGGGCAGAGTAGAGAGGGAGGAGAACTTCTCTTGACCTACTAACCACACCCCTTCTAATGCAAACCAGAATGCCATTGGCCTTCTTGGCCACAAGGGCACAGTACTGGCTCACGGTCATCCTGCTGTCCACCAGGACTCCCAGATCCATTTCCCCTACACTGTTCTCCAACAGGTCTGTCCCTAACCTAGACTGGTACATTGGGTTGTTCTTTCCCAGATGCAAGACTCTACATTGCCCTTGTTGTATTTCATTAAATTTCTCCCCACTCAACTCTCCAGCCTGTCATGGTCTTGCTGAATGGCAGCACAGACTTCTGGTGTGTCAGTCACTCCTCCCAGCTTTGTATCATCAGCAAACTTGCTGACAGTGCACTCTCTTCCCTCATCCAGGTCATTGATGAATATACTGGTCCCTTCCAACTCAAACTAGTTTGTGATTCTATGATTGTCCTTGTCATGGTAGCATAAATACTCAGGAAGGGTGAACTGTGGGACATTTAATTCCCATAGTACTGTAAGTGTCTTCTTCAGCCTTGGAAATGCCTGTCTTTATTGGCAGTATACAGAGAAAGAGAAGAGTACGTGGAAGGAAGGTCATCCATCTCTCACTGCTCCACACTCTTGGATTTTCTACGGAGCACTGTGCTGGACTTTGTAGTAGGTACTGACAGCCCCTCATTGAAATTTTTTCTGTGTGGATTTGAAGTCTTCCACAAATATTTTCCACAACTGCGGTATACAAGTCATGTTAGACTTTATTACTACCTCCACGGACTGCAGCTAGTCATAGCTTTCCCATCAACTCTTACCTGTACTAACCAAAGTACTGTTGTTATAAAGGGTTCCCAGGTGAGGCCCAGAGAGGGACAGGAAGGTGTGCAACTTGTTGAGGTAATAGCGAAACCTGGGGCGAGTTAGTACAGATCGAATGATGACATTACCAAGGGAATGTCCAATAAAACTGTTGGAAAAGAAATAATTACATTAACACAAAAACCATCTGTATTTTACTTTAATTAAACATAAAAGTGGCATAAATTGCTCTTGCGGAGAGTCTCTCAGGGCTTTCAGTAACATCCTTTAATTAACATTTCACATTTTTTTTAGCCTAGTAGACACTCTTCTATCTATAACAATGTAAAAATTCGTTTCACTGATTCAAGAGCTTTTGACACAGGACACTTTTGGAAAAGTTAATTTCACCAAATGTTCTTTATTTAACTCAAACAGTTACAGACTATTAACTATCAGAATGCTTACCTTATTCGGGATATGGAGAGGTTGTACAACTGGATATGCTGAATGATTTCATCCAATAATCGGTCAGTCATTGTATCAAAATCAGCAAAAGTATCAGTCTGGTGAAAAATGGAATGAGTCAGTGAATTAAAATATATTGCACTTATTGCAGACTGATGTTATTTTCAAAGTAAGATGCAAGCAGAAATGTAATAACCAGTCCAAAATTTCTTTAAACACACTCAAGGCAGGGTCAGGGATTTTCTCAGTCTCTAGGTCATATAGAAATTGAAATTCTCCTTTGAAAACAGAGTCATGAAGTTTTACTTTCACTTTATTAGCAATTAGCTTCCAACTAATATTGCAAACTTACTAAAGACAAGTAATTTCTTTCTCACTTATCATCAACAGTAACAATACCATGGGTCAATGTGGGTCACATATCTGTTTTTAAAGACCACACAGAAATTCAATGTCCTCAGTGAGCTTGTAAGTAAGGCAAAATTTTCTTTCAAAGAGGCTCTTTGACTCTATATTGTACCTTTTAGCTTCAAGAACACAACCTGAGAATTCAAGATAGGACTAAAGTGACCTTGCACTTCGTAGGGCATGGAAATAGGGCTCTCTAGAACACAATTAATATTTTTAAAGTGATGACTTGTCTTTTTCTACAGACTAAGCCTCTAACTTTGGCACATGTCATGATAAGATAAACCCAGATCTACAATTTATTAATAAGTTTAACAATATTAGGGGAGTGATTCCAAAGTCATAAGTATGACCTTAAAGCAGCCTGACTTGACACTGGTGAGAACTGCTAATGTTCATCCATTCTAGATACCATACTCTACACATTAAGAAAAGCTTTTGACATGTAGGATTTAACAGATTACTACTGTGAAATAGTTTACATTATTATACACTTGACACTCGAGTTGTGCTGATGCTAAAGATGTAATCACAAAATTATTTGCCCACCACTGCATGTTTGTTATTCAACTGTTATCCGTAAGACAATGAATGTTAGAAAGAAACAAAATTTTGATGCTTGCAACAGTACTGCCAGTTGTGATACAATAAAACAAATAATATGTTGTCCGGTCTATACAACTGCAGGCAGATCTTATTCAGAACTTTGTCATTTGGCAATCCAACAGGACTCTAAATCAAATTCATAACTAATGAGATGCCACAAAAGCAATCATCAAATGTTGGAACAGCGATTCAGAGCAAACATATCAGTAATTAATGCTTTTGTGACACAACTCATTTTGCTAATTGCAGCTCTTGCAAAGGAAAACATGAGCATATTCACTTCAAAATACAGCCTTAAAATAAACGTTCTCATAAACTACAGTCCACTAAACTTCTGCCTGTTTGATTTGTCTGTGTTGATAATTAATGATTTCCTGCTGGGCTCAGTATCCCAAATCTTTCATGTTTAAAAGTGGAAGAATATCAGCCTGATCATTAATCATAAACAAAATGCATCAAGTGTCACATTTCGCCTGGTTATATCTCCGTCCTTGAGTATCATCTCAACCCGATTGAGCTTGTCAAATATATCACAAATGAATGCCTAAAAAAAGTGAATTGCATTCTCTTCTATAATGCAGACTACAGCTAAATGAATTATTTCTTGGGTCATTTTCAGTGTGGTTGTCAGAACAGGGAAAACAGGGTGACAAAATGCTTTACAGGAACCAAATAGTTATTAAACTAGATGGGTTCTATTTCCAGTGCCATGGGAACTTCCTCACCTTCCCAGACTACAAAAGCACTAAAAATTCCCATTATGGGCTCTGAATAATGTTAAACAGAAATGTTGTAAGATGTTTCATTCTCTGAAAACATTAGAAGAGCCTTTTAAGCAAGTCTGAAGTGGTCTCCTCATTATTTTCATCTTGCTTACGTTCACAGTGCAGGTCTGCTGCTGACAGATGTACATTGGAAGGTGGAAGGGTAACAGCCTAACACCAACTGGTCACTTCAAA
The DNA here is from genome assembly GCF_000700745.2 of Antrostomus carolinensis. Lineage (NCBI taxonomy): Eukaryota > Metazoa > Chordata > Aves > Caprimulgiformes > Caprimulgidae > Antrostomus > Antrostomus carolinensis. The sequence goes on along the minus strand of NW_010291842.1, from coordinate 13,393 downwards.
ATATAAAAGCTGTTGACCAAAGCAGGTTAGAAAGTTTTGACTCAAGTTTCTCGGCTACTCATAAATCAGAACAGTGCTTCTGACTGGGCACTGGAAATCCTTATCTTGTGCACACAGTCAGGCCTCTGTGTCATAAATATGCGCTCATTGCAGAGAAAAGCACAGAATTAATCTCTGTTTCTCTGCCTAGACTAGCAATGAATTTTTCTGGAAGACATTTCTTTATCATTCAAGGAAATAAATCTCACAAGTATTGCAACAGGAGAAACAACAGCAAAGGAAGCTGACAACACCTGCTGGATATTCCACATCCTCCAGAGAATTTAGCATCACTAAATTTGCTGCTTTCTGCTGGTGCTGTGTTGCCTGGCATCCAACAGGCAAAGGTGTGAGGCTGGTTAAGTTTGCAAACTGACAGGATAGATCAATTTTCTTCTTCTAAGGTCTAGCCCTATAAGTGGAATGTCATTGCCTGTGACTTTAATGCTAGGAATATTTTCTGATGGGTTTGAACACCCTATCAAATTAGACAGGACCAGGCCTTTGCACTAAATGCTACATAAAATTTCCTTGAATTCCCCAGTGCTTTTGCTTCATTCAGCTGGTAAAAAGGCTTTGCTGCAGGATTGTGATGGTGTGCTCCCCCTACCCCCACCACTTGATTTCCTGTAACCCTGTTCAAGCGATAACCACCAGTGGTGACCACAATGGATGCTCTCTGGTCGTGATATCTGCATCCAGCTCAGGGAAGATGGGTAAAAGCACAATAGCCAAGGGCTATCTTGTGTAACTTGCTCCAACAATGGAGGGCTTGCTGAGCATTCAACAAACAAAATATGGCTGGCATGCAAATATGACTACAGGTCAGTCGTCTTCCTCCATCAACAGTGGACAGCCCAGGGCCCATTGAGCATTCCTGAAACAACAGCAGGCTGCATGCCAGGATCTCCCCTTGAATCAGGAACGTCTCTTGAGGTTTCTCCTTGAGGTTGAGAGATTCCTTGACATGACAGATCCTCAGTAAGTGACTAATAGCTGCTAAACTATAAAGTCTTAGCTAAGAGATGCAAAGGATTGATTGTGCATATATAATCCTTTAGACATAAACCATTGATCAAGTCTGGGACTAGGATTGGCTCTAGTCACACCTAGACTCCTCTCAGAGAAGGAGTTTAGAGAGCAAGGGGGCCCTTTCCAAAACCTTGTGACTCAAAGGGAAGGTCTCCTTGACAGTTTTGTCTGACCCTGTCCTCTGTGTGGTAAATAATCAAGTGAACCTCGCCATCGAATTCTGTTAAATGAATGTCACATTAACCTTTGAACTTTGTGAGTTCACTTTTATATCAATAAAAATAGTTACAACTTTCTTACGAATGAAGTGCATAACTCCCTCTGATGCTCTCTATCTGTGACAAGGCCCTATTTCAGCAATGTCAACAGCCTGTAGCAGATCTAAAGAAAGAAAGAAATTAACTCTCTACTACCTGATTTCTTTCAGACATTAGGAAGTCCAGTTTTCCACCAGGGAGTCCCAGTTCTATAAAAGTCTTTACCAGCCGCAGATCTGCACTGTTACCTAGAAATAAATGGTACTTTATAAGATGTAATTCAACAGAAAAATAACTAATATTGAGTCAATTTAATACCTTTGTCTTCCTATAAACCTTGAGACCAGGGAGCTCTTGCTAAGTGCTGCTAAGACAGATCACCACACCATTGGACCATGCATTGAAACAGCAGGAGAGCAAGAGTAGCCACAGCCTGCACAAGGTGGGGCTGGACCTCACCTCTTGCTGCTGGGGATTGCATAAATGGTGCAGAAGAAAGGACAAAGATCAAACCCAGAATAACTCTGTACCCTATTTGCTGAGCAGCAGAGATAAGACAAAAAGACAAAAAGCTGAAGTCTGTCCTTCCACCTTCACATCTGCTGAGGGGACACTGCAGCCCTGTCAGGGATCTCAGCACATGTGCCAAGTTTTAGGACTGTACCTTCAGAAGCAGAGCAGCCTGCCTCTGTGTATTCACAATTAGAGACAGTGTTGAAATACTGTTCAGACTCCTAATATTTTGGGAGATATCCCATTCCATACTAGGAAATTCCAAAATCTTCTGAAATGTTTTGTTGGAAAAGGAGGTATCTTCACCTCATGAGAAGGACACTACTGCCACTGAGATATTGAATAGCAAATGCTCCTTGCTCAAGTCAGCATTTGTTTTCCACCTGAGAATGCCTGAGATTTCAGAGTCTCTACCCCTCCTTCTCTGTAGTTTCAAGGTTAACATCGACAACTTTCTCATTGATATCAATAATTTGTCAAGAGAAGTTTCAAGTTGAACATATCTGTTTTCTGCTTAGCAAGTATATATGTAAAAAATTCCAGGCCATGTTTCCTGTACAGTGAATAATGGTTTTTATTCTCTCACTTTCTAAAGTAGGCCACTATCTACCCTGTATACAATGTTGGGGGATGTTTTCGTTCTGGTGACATACTGCAAAACAACCAAGCATCTGCAGAAAGACAAGAAGAGTTACTGTAATGAACTCCTCCTGTACACAGGACTGATGTACTTTCGTGTAGAACTCCATTTAAAAAACAACAAAAATGTTGAGCAAATATTTAATATTCTCCTAGATCCTTTATTGCAATGGATTGAATAACTGACTAACATAATAAGGACTAAATATTTAGCTAAGATAAATACTTTCCTCAGACTCTCCACTCTTTCATCCTTGCTGAACATCTACCCTTTTTTTATACCATTTTGTTTACACCAAAATGACTTACAAACAACAATTCCTCCTGGCCTTACCATCCAATCCATGGACACAGACAACCAGGTGAATTCCATCTTCCAAATTTTCTTCCTCTTCCTCTGGTGGAAAATATGGGATATCAGAGGCTAGTACAGATAAGTCACTGTACAGAAATCCTTCAATCTTCATTTCTTTTTTAAATTTTTCTTTGGCCTGATAAAAACTGAAGAATGCATTCATTAATCACAATAGAACTGCTTGTTCAACAACAAACCTTCCAACTAGAAATGAGGAGGCTGGTATATGCAAGAAGTTACTTATGCAGCTTTCGAATAGAGTCCTGGATACTATTCCTTATGAATAGTGATTGAAAGAAATCAGGATGCAGGGAAGAAAATCTGTTTCTGAGTGATTTGGCTACACACAGAGTATAGCTAAAGTCCATTAGCAGCCCACACCTGTCAGAGGAATGAAGGATTTGAAAAAAATAATTTTCAGATGGTCATAACAATGAGACTAAGAAACAAAAGTAGTAATTTTGCATCTTAACAATGCCATCAGCCTTACAGATACTGAAATGCAAAATGTATCATTTTTCTAGCTTCAGATGCATTTATAGGAAGCTAGAAGGTGTTCTCCCCATTTCTCAGACTGTAGAGTTAAAGGATACACCTCATATGGTAGATATTTTTGGTTTGGTTTGGTTTCAGGTTCTTTTGAAAACATTTAGTAGTGAGGAAGAACAGTTCAGTGCTGAAAGAATTAAGTCAACCTCTTTCCTATTCAAGGTTTAAAATTGGAAAAACAAATTTACCCCGAAGCATTCTGCTGGCTTCTTCAAACTCTTCAGTAGTTTTTTGACTTAGCAAAACTTATCCAGAGCTTTTAGGAATTAATAATCACAACAGAAAACTGAGATGGATCAGGTTAGGAGATATAAACCCCTTATCTGGGGATAGCTTAAGGCCCTTTGATATAATGGTAAGCGATTATTTACATCAGGCCTACTGACTTTAAAGGGATACAAGAATTAAAAATCTAGCATTCAGGCTGTGGACCTGGAGGCCCTGGATTCATGTGCATGAATATATGCTTAAATATTTATTTAGCTTCACAAAAAAAAAAAAAAAAAAAAAAAAAAAAAAAAGATTAAGCAAGACTTACAGCAGGGTCTATAAAACAAACCTCAAGATCTTTCAAAAAAAAAAATAAAAGTAAGCTTTGGGTCACAAGTGAATGTATGCGCAGAAAGCCAACATTTTGGACAGCTGAATGGATTGAGAAATTCCCATGCTACTGTTTTCCCAGCAGAGACACCAAAGTGTAACAGTATACATCTGCTAGTGAGTCAATCTGTGAAATGGGCCACTGGGACATCAAGGCCACAATGTGGCACTTTTGCCATGGGCAATGAAGCAAGAAAATAAATAATGCCTCTCCTTCAGATACCCAGAATGCCAATTGTCCCATTTTTTTGCAGTTTGAGAACCTGAAGCTGAGACCTTAACAACCAGTCTGTACTCCTGTTTCATAGTTCAGTGAATGACTGCAATTATTTAAGCAGAAGAGAAAAACAAGCAATGGCACAGCCATAGTGAACTGACTATCTGGGATCAACACTCAAGTCTGGGTAAAACTGACTTCATGAAGAAGGGACAGATCTTAAAGATTATTTAAGCCGCCTATATCTCACTGTTTTTCATGAGGATTAAGGACATTGTCAAAGACATCTGTTGAATCTATCTAAACAGACTTCCTGTATATTTAGATTATTTATTCTATACAACATATTTGTCTATTTGGATTATTCATACTGTAATTCCTCAGGCAGGAATTACATTCCTCAGTCTCTGAACGCAAGCTTACAGTATGCCTACTTGTCTTGGTTTTTTGCCTAGGATAGAGTTAATTTTCTTAGTAGTTAGAAACTATGACACTACTGTATTAGGGCTTTGAAATTTGTCAGGGTGTCTTGGCATTACAGTAACATTAATGAAGAAAATTAATAAACATTCTTACTTTAGCATCCTTTCATTGGTCTCTTCATCCATCTCATTTGAATTACAAGACACAACTCCGAAAGAGCCCAGAGGCTGGCGTGTGATGGGGAATGCAGCCTGCTTTGCAGAGGAGCCAGCCATAGCAGGGGTCTCTTTGAGCACAGAAGAAAAGGGAAGACATGTGGCTGTGCAAGAGACAGACAGGTTAACCACATCAACAGCCTTTCTGCTTTCCAGGGCTACTCCCTCTGTTGTCACCAAATGAAACCCAGTGCCATTAGCCACAAGTTTATGCTCTTGGCTGTCAGGTTCCTGAGGATATTCAGCCTGGTAGGATCCTGCAGCAGGGTCCACTGAGGCAGGTGAGTCGTTGAGCTCAATTTCTTGTAACCCCTGCATTTCTGCATACATGGATGGGCTCTCATCAGCAAGAGAGCTACCACACTCTCCTTGCATTGACCCAAATTCAGTTGAGGTTTCTGAAGGAGCTGGAACAGGATAGCAAAAATCTGGTACCAGCTTTATGCTTTGTGAGAAACTCTCCTCTCCTGAAATGCTGCTATTGGAGTAAAAGCCTTGTTGTATTTTTAAACTGTCCAGCTTAAGTTTATCCTTTGGATCCTCAGTGCATGTATCAAAATCATCTATATTTTTGTCCAAGTAATTATAAGCCCTTGGTGTTTTTAAGCTGCAATCACCATTGCTCTCCAGTGACTGACACTCAGAGACATTATCTCGGAGCTGCTTTTGACAAACGGGTGGTCTTGCATTTTCCAAATTACAGTAAGTCTCCTCCTCCCCTGGTAACTCAGTGTTACTGCTACTGTGTTTGATAGAAGGTTTGGGATGTCCTCTTGGTTCTAGTTGTCCACTTTCAGTGGTGATCTGACACTCAGAAAAGTCCACAATTAATTTTCCATCCCCACCCTCTGTTTCTGTGCAACTTTTAAAGTTTCCTCCTGAATCTCCTGAGGTTGCTTCACTGTGTTTGGATATATCCACCTCCTCTGCAGGCTCTTCTGGGCTACTGATCTGAGGAGCTGAAACAGATTTTGTCAGTTTAGTAAGCTCCACTTCCCTCTCCTCTTCCTCAAAGGGCAAAGAGCTGATGGATGTGAGCGACGCTTGAATTCCACTGGGCAAGCTGGTATTGCTTTCTGTGTGGCCACCCTCCAGGGAATTTCGGTGGATGGCATGCCTTCGTACCAAGTGGTGCAGGATCTCTCGATCACTGGGCAGCTCCAGTGCCCGGCTACGAGCATCAGACCACGCCACCGAACTCGGTTCGCTTTCAATGCCTGAATCAGATATTATAGAGGAGGATCTTTTTATAACCCCTGACATCAGGGTAAAGTCTTCACACTCCTCACCTCGTTGCTCCTTTGTGAGCAATTTCACTTCAAAGTTGTGTGTGGGCAAAGCTTTCAAAACAGGGAGCGGAGCCTTGGTGTCTGGATCTCCTGTTTTTTCAAGACTGGTTAATTCATTCAGTGCGAGCTCAGATGAAGTGAAATTATTCCCAAGATTACTAGATTCATCTGTTTCATGTATTTCAGTCCTGTCTTCTGAGTCATCAGTTCCACATGCTCCACACTCATACTGAGCACTGACAACTAACACGGGATCACTTTTGTGGGAATCCTTATTGCTAGGTTTTGTACTTCCATAGGCAACATCCACCATAAGTCTACTGTCTTTTAACAAATTTTCCATGGGTGTTTTAAAGTCTTCTGATGTGCATTCTGTATTGCCTGGCTCTGAGTCAGAAGTAGTTTCCATACTTGAAACAAAAATATTTTCAGGTATCCTTTGGCCTTCTTTGTTCACTGTACATACCTGAGATGGGGAGTGCTGGTTTAAACTTCTAGCTGTTTCAGCAGCACCTTCAGTACCACTGCATATGCAGGAGGGATTCCCATTAATCCTATCTGTGTGTATTAGCAAAGTACTTTTCCCAAAGTCTTCTTTCACTACTGCAGTGGCATCATTTGATGCAAGATCTTTGTTGTCATGAATTACATCCATTTGAGTATTTTCAGGAACCTCAAAATCTGGGAAAACTTCCAAATTCTGATCTGAAAAAAAAGAAAGAAAAAATGTAGTACCTTCAAGAACATAACAAATTACACCAAGTTGATGTGGGACTTTGAAAAGTGATTGTAAGTTCTAAAAAAAGTATGTATATTTATATTATAAAAATTATATATACATCAGAGGCATATTAAAAACGCAAATGCCAGAGTGCATCGAACTAGAACAATACTCACTAAACAGTTACAGTTAGACCAAAGAAGATAATAAAATATACTTTCATCGGTATAATTGTATCAGAACTCTAGTTTTTACAGCACAGGTAAGCAAAACAAAGCTGACATTTCTTTGTACTCCTGCTGCCATACGATGCTGTTCATAGTAACTGCTTGAGAGAGTCCAGCACAGAGCCACGAAGATGATTAAGGGAGTGGAGCATCTCCCTCATGCTGAAAGGCTGAGGGAGCTGGGTCTCTTTAGTTTGGAGGAGACTGAGGGGTGACCCCATTAATGTTTACAAATATGTTAAGGGTGAATGTCAGGAGGATGGAACCAGGCTCTTCTCAGTGATGCCCAATGGTAGGACAAGGGGCAATGGGTGTGAGCTGGAACACAGGAGGTTCTGCTTAAACTTGAGAAAAAACTTCTTTACAGTGAGGGTGACAGAGCACTGGGACAGGCTGCCCAGGGAGGGTGTGGAGTCTCCTTCTCTGGAGACATTCAAAACCCACCTGGATGCCTTTCTATGTGATCTCATTTAGGTTCCTGCTCCGGCAGGGGGATTGGACTAGATGATCTTTCAAGGTCCCTTTCTATCCCTAACATTCTGTATGATTCTGTGTGATAGCTCTTGGTTGTGAGTCAGTTTAATACTCGGTTTAATAGTTTAAGTATCTGTAATGGGCATTGTAAAGATTTAGGCAGTTGGATAACTCTGGAAGAGTGGAAATTTTGGACCACAGGTCATATTTACTAGGCTATGGTCACCTATAACATTAATGCATACTGCTTCCTTGCTGATCTTTGTAGTTGAGTAAAAAGGAAAGGAAACCAAGGTCTATGAGATTTTATTACAAATCTGAAGAACTAAATAATTTCTCAATGAAAAGTTTCATATGGGTACTCAAGGGAAAAATATTTTTTTGGAAAGCAACACTGCCTTTCAGCAACAGTGTTGGGCTTCATGTTGAAATTGTGGGTTTTGCTCTGCGTTTTCTTACCACTAGATGTCACACTGGGGATGAAATTCATAGAGCTGTTTTTCATTTCAATTTGTACTGTAACAAAAATCCAAAAGATTTCACTTCCTTTCTAGAACTTGCCTACAGCTCTTATAAATAAACCCCTTACTTTGAAGATTAAAAATATGAAGCTACAGGAAATACTATAGTTTGCTTGTAGGAAAAACAGAAGAATTTGGCCATATTGCGTAATAGATCACACTCTGATTCAAGCCAGTCAGTCCTAGGGATATGAGGTTGCTTACTTTGGGCTGGGGAAGTAAATCTCCCTCAGCTCAAGCTGTCTCACGAAGCTCTACCTTGTGGTGTTTCACTCACCTTTGCAAGGCATATCCATGTACCTATCTTCAAAGATAACTGGGAGGGTGTTCCAATCCCCATCTATGTCGAGGCATTCTGCTGGAAGTGGGGGCATGCTGGTGAAGTACTCTGAATTACGAATTTCTGTAGAAATCTGTCCATGACTTTGGATCCTGGCAGCAAAGCACAAAAGAAACCAAAAAAGAGTGTTTGAGTAGTTACTGTGCTGTTCCTCCATCACTCCTGCAAGCCCAGCAGCAGAGCTGTTTGCGTAGGTAGAGGACAGAGGCAACGTGTTGAAAAGGAAAGGAGGCAGTACTGCACGATGAGGAGGTACCCAGTGCTCCTAGGAGGTGTTTCCCAGGAGTTGATATCTATCTCTCAGTTAGACACCCACAACTTGCACACTCCCTCACTGCAAAACTTCTGTCTTTTTTAAATTGTTCCAGCTACCATAACTTGTTTCTGTCCCCCTGGGGGTCACTGCAGCTGGCTGAGACTGGATTCCTCAGCTGGCTTTTCAGTCAGGAAAAGAGATCCGTCATTCTGACTGTGGCAGGGGTTTCAAAACCCAGATGCAGGAAGCAATAATCAAAAATCTGGTTGAGCAGTACAGGGAGGAACAAGGCCAAGAAGGATACATGGCAGGGCTTCTGTCTTGCTTATACCAGTTCTCAGAGCACTGTGAAATCTCACATGCATCCGGAAAAGCTAAGACACATCTATTCAGCCACTGCCCATTTCCATCTTTTGCACCATGTAAAATGCTACTTGGCTTTCATCAGTGAACGTGGCATTAAACTGGTACATGAGCATGGGTTCAGCTATAATAAATACAATAATTTTATTTCTGATAAACTTTCCTTTGTAAGTATCTTCCTCAAAAAAAAACCTGGGAAAACTTCAAATATAAAGTTTGTTCATTTGTGTTGAATCTTTGATGAATTAGTCTGTTTATCCTAAGGAATAAAGGGGAGGGCAACAAGCTTTTCATACATGGTCAGCTGAAACCAGTTCTGCACAGATCCCATAGGAGAGCACAATGGCAATATTTCACATTATCATTGGCAAAAGGCAGGTAATCATCATGTAGCAGTTAACTGGAAAAAACACGTTTGACATATTATGAAGCAAAACTCAAATAACAGGTTTTGTAATTCATGCCAGCATGGAAGATTCCTATGTCCAGACACAAATAAATTGTTCAGACCAGCATATCAGCTTCAACTTCAGAACAGAATTGTTACTGTCTATCATTTGCTCCTACCTGTAGGCCATTTATTTTTTCCTCAAAGACAAGTCATTCATTGCTAAAACATGACTCAGACGAGAGTCACAAACAGCTAACTGCTCATTCTTTCCTCTAGCAACACCTGGATGTTTAGAGTTAACTCTTAGCTCCATAATAAAGTGCTCATTGACATATTAATAGCGCCAGCAATTTGCTGAAGACCACATATAAAAACAATAAACTAAATATGCTTCGAGACTGTTCTCTGGCACAAAAGATGAATCATTAATATTGAAAGGTTTGAGAAAAATATTTTTTTCCCTGTAAAATCCTGGGAAGATGTGTCAACTACTAGGGGCTTCCAACCTGTGTGATACCCAGCCTATTGAAAATGGTGTGTCCTCTTCTGGCTAAGTAGTCCAATGCTACCAGGCATGTAGATGCATGGCCTCACACAGAACTCACAACGATGGTATGGTAGGAAAAAAGAAAAAAAAAAAAAAAAGCTGTTGTCTGGTAGGAAGTAAGAAAGAATGACTTTGCTATGAGGCCTGTATAGACAGAATTTACTACATAGACAAACTTTTAAAGTTTGTAAACTATTTTACTTTTTTTTTACTCAGTCTCTTTGATAATCACTAAGGAAAAATTACATTTATTTGTAGGAAACAGGCTAGTTCTGTGGCTGCCTGGAGAAATAAAAGCACTTCATGCAATTAAGCTTCCCCCTGTGCAAGGTTATGTTTGCTTGAATGGGGCCATGAATGCCCTCCAGCCTAGGATCTTGACATGGACTGTTCCTTGTACACAGCTTACTTAAAACCTGAGATGGGAGGTCTAAGTGAGCACAGCAGGGACCCTGCAGCCATAGTGCTGCTCTAATTTGGCAGAACAAGGTAGCCTTGTACAACCCATCCACTAACAAAGTCATGGCCCTTTCCATCAACAGTGAATCAGCCTTAATGTCCCCAGTGACAGCTCTGAGAAAGTAATTTTCTTCTTTGCACTAGGTCAGAAGCAGATGTCTCACTTAAGCCTCATCATAGTGACAGGACCTGATGTTATGGCCTTTAAAACCCTTCTGAAAGATGGGTTTCCACACTGGTAATGCTGTGATTGCCCCATGGTGACAGGCTGTTTCAGTGGAGAGATAGTCCGGACATCCTTCACTAATAAGAAATCCGATTCTGAGCATCTTACTTTGAACTTTGCCTTCAAGGGTCAGGTCCTGAGTATTATTCACGTGCTCCACTTGGGATCATTGGCTAAAACTGAAGGCAGGATTTGCCCTGATATAGCTTTAAAACTGGCTCCTAATACTGCCCAGCTTGGTTCCAAGCAAGAAGTGTCAAGCAGAAGGAAATACTTACCTTGCCAACGTTTTATAGCATATTTTTATTAATGCAGCCCAGTGCAATGCTTGTTTTCCCAGACTGTTTTGCACTGTTGGTTCTCGGTCAATTAATTATCAGCCCTGAGCTCATAACACTCCCGTGGTTTCTCCAGCTAATGTGGTGGTATCACCTATTCCTGTCCTCCACTACTGCATCTAGTGAACATACACAGCTTTGCATTGGCTGTTTAATGCTCCTGTCTATATCTAAAGATTCTTTCTCCTATAGAAAGTAGGACTGGACTAAATACCAAAAGAAATCCATGACTGCCCACCCCCAAAAACTTATATTACGGATAGTAAAAAGCAAATTTTTAAATGTTAAGTTTTTGTTGCGTGTCAGCAGTTATTTCCCATTAAAAGTACCAATACTGGATCTAGTGTAGTGGGTTGAGGAATTTAACTGAAGGAAGATATAAAAAAATATTTCTGCCTGCCATGAGGCTGGTGGTGTTGGTGGAGATAGTCTCCGAAGAGAAATACACTCAGTTGCAACTGAGAAGAGAGGTGAGGAAAAAGGATCTCCTGCATCGTATCCCTAGAATATAGGAATCTTGGAATGAATTATTTCTGGGACCTGATCAGAGTTACTTACTTTTGACACTGATTTCAATGGTCGTATAATATGGAGCTAGAATAGACCCAGTGAATTCTCTCAAACCATTCGGAGCAGAAAAAAACCTCAGTGCTGATTGCAAAATGTTTTAAACTACATTTTTAGTTTTTCCAGTGAGAGGAAAGGGTTAATGGCTACTTACAGGCCTTCCTGGAATGTGAGGACATCAAGTTTCTGGTGCTCAGTGTAGAAGAATGCTTCTGAGAATCTCCTCACCTAAGGGAGAAATACACAAATTAAACCTCAGATCTGCAGAAAGGTGCCAGGTACAACCAGGGTAGTAACAGAGCAGTGATTGTCAGGACCACATTCCTTAGTATGCTCCATCTTTGTTGCACCACGCTGATGACATAAAAAAATTCTGCTTCATTTTCCCATTCCAGCACAAAGCAGCTGGCATTGTTGCGTATTTTGCTGGGAGGTAAGAAGCATCCCTTGACAGTAAATCAAGATTTACTTATGTGCATCTTCTGCCTACTTTTCTAAATGCTGTCAAATTACTATTCTTAAAATGGGGAATATTTCTTCCCTTCCCACCATGCAAACCTGTATCGCAGCAGTGGAATGAGTTACTAAATTCATAACTGATCATCTCTTCTATGGAAATATCCACATTGACTCCCAAGAGAGTAAAGGAAATCTTATATATCAGCCCAGGGGAGAATAAGCTCTATCACGGTAGAAACACATCTGTCTTTGTCATGATACTTACAGATGAGAGCTCTTCAAATCTCTTCATGGACAGTAGATCTGTTCAATGTTGGATAATCAATTACAAAAGAGCCACAGACCTGAGTGCCTGGCAGAGCACGGAGTGTGAAATAAGCTACAAAAAATTCAGTGCTGCTATCTGCCCTGGTATAAGCTTTGAGTTTAAATGAATCAAGCATAATATGCAATCAAATGTACTAAGCTGTTAAACTGCAGCCCATTCATTACTAATGATATTTGTAAAAGTGACCTGTGTTACAGTGTCAGAAAATGACAGCAAAAGCATATGTCATAGCATCTTGGCATCTGCCTAACTCCCAGCTGTGCTTTCAAAAATGTCTTTTTGTCTAGCATCAGTTCAAAATGACTGTATCTTAATAGTGTGACTTTTCATCTGGGCCTCTCAAACTATCTTCCAGAGTTGGGAAAGCATCATTACATGCACACAGTTTATATGGGAAGGAACTGAAGCACACAAAGACATTTAATTTGCCAGGGGTCAAGCAGGTAGTTGGTATCAGTCGAGGCTGGAACAAACCGCAGGCTGGGATTCACCTTGCGGGAGCTGGAAGCATAAAGAATTGGGTCCTTTGTCTGAAAGCCACCCAGGTCTTTTCAGAGTCAGGGGAGACCTAGTCAAATGAACCAGGGGAGTCTCACACACGCAGTCATCTCTTCCTCAATTTTATACCTTCTTTTTACAAGCTCAAATCATGCTCTTGGGGAGAGCAACCAGAGTTGTTCAAGTTGCTCTAGAGAGTAACTGGACCCGCACTGACTTTGACAGGAACCAGAACATAAACTGAGATGTCAATACTTACACTGTAGACTCCTAAAGCTAATCAAGGTGAATCTTCACCCTTTTCTTTATGTCCCTAATCTAATGATTAGATCAGACTATGAGTTCAGCTCAAGTGACGGGCTGAACTGAGGTCTGCTCAATAACAAAAAATGTACTAATGGAAGGCACAGCGCTTGCTGAACTGATCAGATAAGCAGATCTGACAAAGTTAGCTCAAAAGACAAGTGTTTTTGTGTCTTCTTTATTATCAAGTACAAGAAGCAATTTCCACTTGAACAATATTAATCACAGAATCACAGAATCACAGAAT